>NC_030389.2:28977415-29077882 GCF_001625215.2 Daucus carota subsp. sativus | reverse complement strand
TAATAATATAATCTCTTACCAATTGGTAAGGGGACTAGGACATAGACCATTAGGTTAGGGGTCGACCTGGCTAAAATTCTCTGTGTTGCTAGCTTACTGATTAATCTGTTTTGCATTGCATCTGCATTGTTAGCTAGCTGACTGTTTACTCTGAAATTAACAGCAAGCTGTCTGTGACAGTTTAACTATTCGGTAACAATGAAAAAATCGATCATATTAGCCATAACACCTATTCACCCCCCTCTAGGTGTGTAATTTCAATATGAAGCTTGTTGGCTTAAAATTATGTCGTAGTGAATTTTATTGCAAAACGACCACTAAAAGATAAAATCGACCATTATGGTAAGCAATTTGCCCAGAAAACCGACCAAAACAAGTCGGTCGGTAATAACCACCGGTCGTAAATGACTTTTGGGTGGTCGGTTTTAGCCCAGAAGCTCATCCAATGGACTTGAAAAGGCATTTCCGACCGACTCATTTTCGACCATAATGTGGTCGTTTTACAACTGGGCCCCACAGCTGAGCCTTGAAACTTCTTTACCGACCAACACATTCCCGACCGTCATTGGTCGGTTTTGAGACAATCCACGTGTATGACACGTCAACGGTGGGCCAGATTTATCTGATACAATCCACGTATATGGACATGGCAACACATTTCCGACCGACATAATCGGTCGGTTATATACCTCATTTCGGACCGATACGTCATTTCCGACTCGGTTTAAAGGGACCGACGTGGTCGGCGGTCGGTGGTCGGAAATGACCTCAAAACCGACCGATTGTGCTTATTTCCGACCGATTTTGGCGGTCGGAAAATGCCTGCTTTTCTTGTAGTGATCTTGCGGCGGACATACAAGTATGGCACTTAATTGTTGGGAGCAGAAAAGGACTCCTCTGGATTATGTTTTTCTATTGCAGATGAATTGGCCTTTTAAATCTTGGCTATGTCAACCTTATCAAAACAAAAGGTTAAGTTTTTTTTTTGATTTGAAGATTTTATGATGACTGTCAAAAGTCAGAACAAGGTCTTAAAAGAATGGCTACACAGAAAGATTTTACCAAAGGTAATAATCAGAATTGTAATGCCCTTTGGATTGTTATGTAAACGATTATGTGTAAAGCATAATGTAACGTAAATGTAATTACGATAACTCAACACAACAAAAGACAGGAAACAATACGTAAGTATAATACAGGAATCTACAGGTTGGAGATTCGATACGAACAGACAAAGACAATCAAGATATCTGAGACGAGCATCCGTCCACTGAAAGAAGTTCATTAATAGTTCAAGCCTCAGTGAAGAATAAAGCACAATCAGTTTCTGCTATCAAGATGCCTGAAGATCATGTATCAAAGACCAGAAGATTCCAGTATATTTAATTTGATTATTTATAATCAAATTTATCGAAGCAAAATCTAACCAGAATGACTGATCAAGTATATTATCAAGTAAAGGATTCAAAGAATTGTTTCAGTTCGAGTCATTCGTGAACCAGACCAGTGCACAGACGTCAGGACGTACAAAAGAGTTCAGTGGATTCGATCAACGAATTAATTGATCAAGTCAATCGAGCTACTCCAGAATATGCTGCCAAAGAACTCATTGTTATATATATATATATATATATATATTAATTGTGAATTACCTGAATATAAATAATTCAAGTAACTAAATAAAGAATTAATAATATATATATATAATGGTGCTAATGGGAGTCCAAAGAAAAAAAATGTCTAAGTATAAACTATGCGGCTATTTCGACTGAAGCGCAAACTTTGACCCGGTCAAAGTTTGCGCCTCTACACATTGTATGTCACTTGGAATACTTTCTAAGTATGCAAACTTTGTGTACACAGTGGAAGGGTGAATTAAGCGCCAAGTTTGACTGTAAGTCAAAACTTGCGCTTAGTTTTCTCCTTGGAAAAACGGCCAAGTACTTCAACACTGGACAGTAGGTTGGAGCGCAACATTTGACCAAAAAGTCAAATGTTGCGCCTCCTGTTACCTCCTTGGCGCAAACTCCATACTTAGCAAATAATTTCTAAGTTACAGAGATACACCACTGCATGGCGCCAAGTTTGACTCCCCTGAGGTGCAGGTTTGACTTTTCATTTATACATATATATATATGTTCAAAAGCGCAACTTTGTTATATATATATGTGTGTATATAGAACCTGTGCCCCTTCATGCATACAATTGGAGTTAGATTTATTTTTTATAAATCGAATCCGTCCAGGACGAACTCAAGTCGTCCAGGACGAACTCGTTAACCATGGTTAGATTTTGAAAGCCTGTAAATAGAGCTTTGTAGTTTCATTTGAAACTAACTACACACTTTGTAAGTGCACACACTATACACATTCTCGAGAGTTAAATTAGAATATCGTTTTTATCGAGAGTTTGTAATAGAGTGATTGTAGTCTCTGCAGCCGACACTTGTGTGGAATTTGTAGCACCCGAGGATTATTTCTAATACAAAGAATATTCCCCGACTTGCTGGAGTTATTTATTTACGATTGATTTAACATGGACTGAAACAGAATTATCCGCAATTAAATTAAATCGAAGAAATTGGTACGACGTATTCAACCCCCCCTTCTACGTCTGATTGGACCTAACAATTGGTATCAGAGCTTAGCTGATCGATATACAGATCTGAGATCCGTAACCAATCTGAAAAGCTAGCTGTCCGTACAATCGTAATTTTATCTGATAACAATGTCGACACATAAGTTAGGAATCAAAGTACCTCCGTTTGACAAGGATGACTACAACAACTGGAAGATGAAGATGTTGCTGTACATCAGAGTTGCTAATCCTATGTACATTGGGATTCTGGAAAATGGTCCATTTTTGCCTATGAAGATTATTCCTGAATCTGTTGAAAATGGTGTTCGTATTCCACAGAAGTCTGTTCCCAAAGAGAAAGCGAATACACTGAGACTGATAAGGAGTATATTGCACATGACCATGATCTGCAACTCATAATTGTTGAATCAATGACCAAGACTATGACACATCTGATACTAAGTCTGAAAACTTCAAAGCAGATGTGGGACACTATAGAGGCATTGATGAGGGATCTGAAGAAGTCAGGGAAAACAGATACGATATGCTAATTGCCAGATATGAAGCATTTCAGGCAATACCTGGAGAGAACATTTCTCAAATCTATGAAAGGTTCATGCTGTTATTGAATGAACTCACCCGACATGGAAAGACTTATCCACAGAAAGAGATTAACAGAAAGTTCTCATTTGTGATGCCACCCCATCTAGTTGTAAGACAGAGACCATCCGGGAAAGAAGCGACTTCAGAACTATGACTTTGGAAAAGCTGTTTGGAAAACTGAAGACGTTTGAGATGGAACTTGAACAAAGAAAGATCATATATGGTGGTGGATCAACAGAATCCAGAGTATGGCCTTACAGAAGACCACTGCACTTATTGCTGATCAACCATACTTTGGTTATCAACAATTAGTTGAATACGGTATCAATGATCACACTGTTGCTCAGAGTGATTGTTCATCCATCAAAGCTGACTATCCTTCTACCAATACTGAGATTGTAGAAGCTGAAATTGATGAAGTTTCTGGAGAACCGGAGGATGAGTTCTACACTCAGGAAGAGCTGGAGCAGCTGGAAGATAAGTCAATGGCTTATATGGCTGCAAGGTTCAAGCATATCAAGTTCAGGAAGAACCCCCGGTACAAGAAAGCTTCAGGGAACAAGTTTCAGGGTAAAGGAGGATACTCAGGATCAGGGTCAAAGAGTACTGGCAGTTACAAATCAAACATGTATGACAAGAGCAAGGTCAGATGCTACAACTGCAATGACTTAGGGCACTTTGCAACAGAGGGCAGGAAACCCAAAGCGGCTCCTGTCAAAGAAAGAAGCAACTCATATGATAAGAAGAATTCTTATGAGGATCTGAAGAAAGAAAATGAAAAGCTGAAAGCTAAGTTGGAAGCAATGGTGGCCAAGCATAAAGGAAGGGCTTACATTGCTGAGGGAAAAATCTGGGATGACACAGATTCTGACGATGAACCTGTCCAGAGCAATTATGCATTTGCATTAATGGCTGACACTGTCGAGGAATCTCCATCTCAGGTATCTCCTGAAATTTCTGTTGATGACATGACTACTGCTGATTATAAAAAGACTATTAATGAACTAGGTCAAGAGATGTATAACTTGCACACTAGTTTATTAGCTTCAGAATCAGATAACTGTAGTCTTTCTCTAAAGATAGCTAAACTTGAAGAACGAGTAGATGAATTAGCTTTAGAGAAACTCATGAACACTAACCTTAAGATAGAATTGAATATCTAGAGAATAAGGAGAAGTGTAGTGCAGAAATTGAGGAGTCCCTTAGGTCTCAGATTGCTGACCTAGAAACTAAGCTTAGGGCCTATCAGAATTCTGCTTTTCTACAGAAAGAGATCTTGGATAGTCAACGGGTTGATAAGAAGGTTGCTATTGGCCTTGACTATAGTTCTTTGGAAAGTGCTAAAAGAAAGAAGAGAAAAGAGAATGAAGGCATATTTGTTTCAGCAGGAACTGAGAATGCTCCTGAAGGAACAAATGTACCTAAAATTCTGAAGAACACCAAGACCCCTATCTTTAGAAAGGCACAAACAGAACCTCTGATAGAAGAAGACCTTGTCATCAAGGAAGAGTTGAAAAATGAGGAAGTTGTTAAGCCTCAAGTAAAACAGGAATCACATGATGTACCTTCTAATTCCCAGGTCAGAGATGACTCAGATAAAACTGGATTAGGAAGTACTAGTTCCAACAAAAAGAAGAACAACAGGAATGACAAGTTAGATCCTAAGAACACCAATTCTAGGAATTCTAATGCTAGAAAGATTTGTAATAATTGCAATTCTACTAATCATCTTACTCATGCATGTAAAGTGATTAAAGTAGATAATTCTGTTTCTAGCATGCCTAATACAGTTAACATGAATGCTGTTCATTTGCCATGTGGTAGAGTAGGTTGCATGCTATGTGCTATGAATATGATGTCTGCATGTTTTACCATGTTGAATGCATCTTTTTCTGCACCATCTGCCATGAATATAAATATGCCTGCACCTTCGGTTGCCCCTGTGGCAAAGACTGCTAATCCTTCTAAGAAGAAGGAAACTCCCAACTCCAAGTCTAAAAGCACTTCTGCTAAGACTAAAAAGGAGAAGAGTCCAGTCACCCCTGAACAAGCACATGTTAAACCAGTTTCTGTTGATAATCCTGTTTCTACTAAACCACCTGGACCCAAGAACGTCTGGGTACCAAAGAAAGTTTAATCCATTTGTGAATGCAGGGCACAGGAAGGAAAAGTAAAGTTGTGTGGGTTCTTGATAGTGGTTGTTCAAGACACATGACTGGAGAAAAGTCCCTGCTCACAGATGTGGTGATGAGAACCGGCCCAATTGTAATCTTTGGAGATGACAGCAAAGGATTTACAACGGGATATGGTAAGCTGAAAGTTGGAAATGTCATCATTGAAGATATCTTTCTGGTGGAAGGATCACTCAAGCACAACTTACTGAGTATCAGTCAGTTCTGTGACAAAGGATACGGCATAATCTTTCAGAAGGAAGTCTGCTTAATCCAGAACCGGAAGAACAAGGATCTTACACTCCGTGGTGTAAGAAAATCAAGTTTGTTTATAGCCGACATAGACTCAGCAAGTAAGGGGGAGGTCAAGTGTTTCTACAGCAAGGCCTCTGCTGATGATTGTTGGTTATGGCATCGGAAGCTCTCACACTTGAACTTTAAGACTATGAACTCTTTAGTCAAAAGAGAACTTGTGAGAGGACTGCCACAGAAAGAATTCTGTCAAGAAGGACTCTGTGATGCATGTGAAAAAGGAAAGTCAAAGAAAGCATCACACAGGAGCAAAGGCATGACTGACATTGGTTCACCCCTTCAACTGATTCATATGGATCTGTTTGGACCAGTCAACATTCCTTCTATATCAAGGAAAAGATATGCTCTTGTGATCGTCGATGACTACTCAAAATACACATGGGTATTATTCTTACATTCAAAGGATGAAGCGGCACTCGTCATCATTGATCATATTAAGAAGATTGAAAAGGAAGCAAATCTGCCAGTAAGGGCAATCAGATCAGATAATGGAACAGAATTTCGCAATGCTGTTCTTAATGACTTCTGTACTGATAAGGGCATCTCCCGTCAGTATTCAGCTCCAAGGACTCCACAACAAAATGGTGTCGTAGAAAGGAAGAACAGAACCTTGATTGAAGCAGCAAGGACTATGATTATTCAATCAAGACTTCCAATCTATTTCTGGGCTGAAGCTGTAAGCAGTGCTTGCTACACTCAAAATCGTACCCTGATTAACAAGGATTTAGATAAGACTCCTTATGAAGTAATGGCCAACAGAAAACTATCACTGAGTTACTTTCATGTGTTTGGTGCAAAATGCTTTGTGTTAAAAGAAGAGCATCTGGGAAAGTTTGATGCCAAAGCTGAAGAAGGCATATTTCTGGGTTATTCTTTGGAGTCTAAGGCCTACAGGGTTTATCTGATCAATGACGACAAACTGATTGAAAGCATCAATGTAAGATTTGATGATACCAAACTCCCAAGTCTCCAAAAAGAAAATGAATCTGATTCTCTGGAATTTGAGAATTTAGAAGACATCTATTTAGGAGAAGATCAACCTGAAGCTGATATAAGAGAACCTAATGCAAATGAAGAAAATGCTGATCCTGAACCATCTGGAGGAAGTATTGGCAACAATACAAATGATCATCATGGTCACAGTGGTCAAAGTGGAGGATCATCAAATAGAATTTACATCAGCTCAGGGGGAGTAAGTCAAAGTGGATCTACTAGTCATCACACTCAACACAACTATGATTTTGGTGAATCATCAAGATTGAATCTGCCAAGACAAATAGTATGGAGTAGAGACCATCCTGTTGAACAAATCATTGGTGATCCAGACACAGGAGTGCAGACTAGAAGAGCAACTCAGAATGAATGCAACTTTGCTGGATTCTTGTCTCAGACAGAACCAAAGAAAGTTGAAGAGGCTCTAAATGATCCAGATTGGGTATCTGCAATGCAGGAAGAACTCAATCAATTTGAAAGGCAGAAAGTTTGGAAGCTAGTGCCAAGACCTAAAGGAAAATCTATAGTTGGCACTAGATGGGTTTTTAGAAACAAACTGGATGAAGATGGTATTGTTACGAGGAATAAGGCAAGACTGGTTGCAAAGGGTTATTCGCAAGAAGAATGAATTAATTATGATGAAACTTATGCTCCAGTTGCTAGGCTTGAAGCAATCAGGATGTTCTTAGCATTTGCTGCACACTCCAACTTCAAAGTATATCAGATGGATGTGAAAAGTGCTTTCCTGAATGGTGATCTAGAAGAGGAAGTCTATGTTGAACAACCCCCTGGGTTTGAAGACAAAGAATTTGAAGACTTCGTATACTTTCTCTTCAAAGCACTTTATGGCCTGAAGCAAGCCCCTCGAACCTGGTATGACACTCTTTCCAAGTTCTTACTTGAAAATGGTTTCACCAGAGGTATCATCGATAAAACTCTTTTCCATAAAAAGCATAAGGATGATATAATTCTTGTACAAGTATATGTCGACGACATTATATTTGGTTCTACTAATGATCTTTTATGCGAGAGATTTGCTAAGCTGATGCAGAGCAGGTATGAGATGAGCATGATGGGAGAATTGTCCTTCTTCCTAGGACTTCAAGTCATTCAGAAGCCTGACGGTATTTTTATCTGCCAATCTAAATACATCAAGGATCTTCTGAAGAAATATGGAATGGAAGAAGCATCTACTGCCAAAACCCCTATGCCAACTGCTGTCAAACTTGATCAGGACAAATCTGGTAAGTCAGTTGACATCATGAAGTATCGAGGTATGATTGGCTCTCTCTTGTACTTAACTGCTAGTAGACCAGATATCATGTTCGCAACTTGTTTATGTGCTAGATTCCAGGCTGATCCTAAAGAGTCTCATCTTATAGCTGTTAAGCGTATTTTTAGGTATCTTAAGGGAACCCCCAATCTAGGGATTTGGTACCCTAAAGATACAGGGTTTGATCTAATTGGCTATACAGATTCTGACTTTGCAGGATGTAAGATTGATAGGAAAAGTACTTCAGGAAGCTGTCAGTTTCTTGGACGAAGGTTGGTGTCATGGTATAGCAAGAAGCAACACTCCGTGTCTACGTCTACAGCTGAAGCTGAATACATAGCTGCTGGGAGTTGTTGTGCTCAAATCTTGTGGATGAGGAATCAACTACAAGATTATGGACTTATGTTGGATAAAATTCCGATTCTGTGTGATAACACGAGGGCCATTTCCATTGCCAACAATCCTGTTCAACACACCAGGACAAAGCACATTGATATCAGGTATCATTTCGTTCGCGAGCATGTCATGAATGGAACAGTAGAGTTACACTTCGTACCTACTGATCAACAAATTGCAGACATCTTCACTAAACCACTAGACGAATCCACTTTCTCTAGACTGGTTGGTGAACTTGGGATGTTAAATATGTCTAATTAATTAGACAAGAAATAACTGCAATTTGTTCGTAAGTTCACAAGTTTTAAGATGTACATATTTTGAGGACTTGTGAATTTACAAAGAGCATCCAGTATTTTACATATTAATCTGATAATTAGTTTTAATTATTTGCCATGATTTATATAATTTGCATGACTTTATGTGATTATGTGATTAATTGCTAAGTGGTAGATATTTACAATTAATTCTCTTGAATTAGTTAAATGCTTGTATTCAATTAATGAATATTAGTGTTTCTTTGATTCATATTTTAATTATATTTGATTAATGGATTTGAAGCAATTCAATTTTTTTTAAGTTATCCATTAATTAAATCTTAATTAAAATAAATGCAGCATAATTTATTAAATATTTGTTGACTAAATCTTAATTTAGTTAAATTTATTTATTCAATTATGATATCTTTGCTGTCAAACGAATTTTGATTTAATTCGAATTTATTTGACAAGTTCATTCTATGTACATGCTTATAACTAAGCGCAACATTTGACTAAAGTCAAATGTTGCGCCCAGATTATAACAGATGTATATATTTGTTCTTTTTTACTTAGAATATATCTCTAAGTTTCCCTTCACTATAGGTAACCAAACATTTGACTAAAGTCAAATGTTGCGCCAACGGTTCTCATATGGCTGACCCCTGTTAGCTGTATGTACTTAGATTTTCTCTAAGTAAAGCATTGTTGCGCCTCTCATACACTGTGTACGTATGAGGGGCAAAACGGTCTTTTCAATCCTTGCGCCAAATGCTTTCTTCTGTGTATACTATAGAGGGCGACTTGGTAATTAACCAAGTTGCGCCTCTTTCACCCTTGTATTTCACAGTAGAATGACTTGGGCGTTTTTTTTCTCTCCCTTGCCTTATTATATATCAGTTTTATTTAGAATAAAACTCATCTCTTTTAACTGATATACACGCATATACATACACTCAAAAACCTCTCCACTGCCATATTCAAAACCACGAATTCGTCTTTTTAAATCGAACAAAACCCAGTCGAAAACTTGTGTGATCTGTGACCGGTTTTAGAACCACTGAGACGAGGGCTTTCTTTTGATACCAGAATATATATTAACGATCCGTCGTTATTTTTCGTGAGGGCTTTTCGAGACCTTTGGACTTTTAGGCTAGTTTTGTACGTGATTTTTGTGTCGAAAATTTGCGAAACCGATACCATAATTCTTAGAATTTTGAGTGGAATAACATACTTGAATTTTATCGAATTCTAAAATTCTTGGAATTAGGGTTTTACGGAGCGTTATTAATTAATTATCTTCGTGACATAAGTTGAAATTTGTTCGTTATTTTTCGTGAAACGAAATTTATAATCATTTTTAATTCTAATTAAAAATGGCTGCAAATTTTGAGATTCTGAAAACAAATTTCACAATTGTTGAAAATAATAATTTAATTACGCAAGCGAATTATCGACGCTGGGTTCGATATATGTCTGAATTTTCATTTGCTAGATTTGCTATGACAGAGTCAGTTTATCTTAACAAATCTCTACTTCGAGATTTTCTGTCTTCTGTTTCTGTTGTAAATGAAGGACAGGTATTTGGACTCAAGTGTGTCATTCAGGGACGAACACTGATGATAACTGAACACACCCTGAACAATGCACTCCATCTGCCAACTGAAAATTTTGAAGATGTTCCAGACCGGGCTGAAAGAATAAACTTTTTCTTTGCTATTCACTGCCAGAGGGAGAATGGTGATCTTCCAGCAAAGATGTACGTGAAGCATTTACCTAGAGAATGGAATTTCTTCTTTAATTCCATCTCTCATGTATTTGCACCAAAAACTGGAGGGATCCATGGCATCACTACTTTCAATCAAGAAATTGGAATTGCAATAGCACAGAACACAAGAATAAATCTGGGACATCTGATCATGGGAGCTTTTCAGGATTCCTTAAGAAAGAACAGGAATGTACTTCTCTATCCTCGGTTCTTCCAGATAGTGCTGAACCAACTGCTGACTCCTGCTGAAAGAGCTGTCTATCCTAATATAGACAATGTTATATGCTCTTTCATGACTACAAGAGTGATCTCTATGCTGGAGAACCATCAGAACTACACCAATAATGAGGATGTGGTCCTTCCGGAGGCAATGCAAGAATTTCTAAACAACCAGAACTTGCCTCCACCACATGTTCAGAATGTTGCTGATCCTGTAGTTCCTGAAGAGGAGGTTCCTGAAGAACAGTCTGAGCAAGTCACTGAGCCACCTAGTCAGGCCAATGCTCCTGAGGCTCAAACTTCTCAAGTTGAAGAAGAGGTGATAGTGGAAGATGTAGAAACATCCTCAGACAACAATGCTCAATCTGAAGGAGAGGATTCTTTGCAGGATAATTCCACTGATTCTGAGGATGAAGTGGATAGCCCTGCTCAAACCACTGCAGCTGCACCTTCTAATGATGTGATGGTGGATGTTGATGAGCTTTTCTCCAACACTTACAATCCACTGCTACAGTCAGGTATCCATTCTGATTCTGACAACTTATCATTTAGTGCACCTGATTGGGTTCAGAATCTTTTGGATTCCAATCAGCTTTCACCACTTCTCACAAGTGCCAATGAATTTGAAATCCCCCAAGTTCATAACCAAGGCACCACTTCACAAACACTTGAAGCAGAAACTTCTCAACCCCTCAGCCAACCACTTCATATTTCTGAGAGAGAGGGAGAAAGTGCCTTAAGTGCACCACAAAAGGAGGTTGTTTCTGAAACTGCAGCTCTGTCTCCTAGTCAGGAAAGGAGAATAGAACCTGAGACAACTGCAGATATGTCTATTTCTTCACCACCTCAGCCACATGATATTACAATGCACAGTGAGGTTGCACACACAGTTGAAGAATTGACGGTTGCTAACACTTTGTCGTCCATGTCAGGGATAGACACTGTTGTTTCTGATCCTATTCAGGGTCAAGTGCCTTCACAGGCTTCTGGGAGAAACTTGGATGAATTGCCAAATTCTCCATCCTTGTCTACCCCCCTGGGAGGAACATTCCCAGATCGCTTAAGGGACTCTTCACCTCTCGAAGGTGAACGGCAATCTGTTTCTGAGCCCTTCATATCAGGAAGTGTGCCAGTTATAGAGGACTTGTCACAAAGTCATTCGCCGTCAAAGGCAGTTGTGGGAAACCAGTGTGCTTCGCCTATTCAAGGATCACATCCTTCGAGCCCTGTGTCTACCCACCCTGAGATTCCAACTCAGGATCCATCAAAGGACTCACTACCTTCGAGTAGTTGGCAACTTGTTTCTGATGACTCGGGCTCATCTGATGAGGAAACTGAGGACGAAGGCTCACGAACCTTCATTGCACCTTCTGTGACCTCTCTAGAAGAGGCTAAGAAGATTTCCCTTGCAGGTACATCCACAGAAGCTGGAACTTCTTTGAGTGAGAGGGAAACACTTACAGAACCTGTTATACAGAAACCCTCTGACCCACTGAGTGCTCTAGTCTTGAGTGAAATGAGAGAAACACCTGCAGAACGAACGAGTGAGAACCCATCAACCCAACCTACAATTGAATCTACTATTCCAACTGTATCTGTGACAGAATTTGAAGCTCTGAAGTTCAAAGTTCAACATCTTGAAGCTGAGAATCTTGTTCTACGGGAGGAGTTAGTGGAAATCAAATCAACAATGGAACAAAGGTTGGTTGCTCTTGAAGCTAAATTGCTGGCATCTCAACCTTCCAGAGAGGATTACTCAACTGAGGGGGAGAGAGCAGCAGAAAAAGCAAAGGGAAAAAGGGTGATCACAGGGGTGTCTGAAGAACTGATTGATTCTGCTCTTAAACATCAATTCAGTTACAGTCATGATGAATACATCCCTGAGTTTGTGGATGACAGAGTGATAAGGATGGTTGGTGCTGAGAATGAAGATCTTGAAGAAGGAGAAATCCCAGACAATGAAGTCTTTGCTGATGAACTTGCATATCACAATGACATCTTCCCTCCTGAAGAGTTTGAAATTGCAAATCCACAAGATATTGCTGATGTTTCTAGGGATTATGCTGAGCAAAGGAGAGCAAGGGAGAAGTTAGAAAATCAAAGACGAATTCGAAGGGAAAGGAGACTTGCCAACTTACACAAAGATGGAGCTGAATGGGACATTGCTAGATCTGTGTTTGATTTTCCAGAGGTCACTCAAGACAATGATGATGACGAAGTAAAAGATATCTTTGACTCCTTCAGGAACAACTACAAGGATTTACATGATTATCACGAGGTGTTAAATGATATCATTTCTACTGTGTCTGTTGCTGTTCTTCCCAGGAGAGGATGGATGGTCAACATATCATTTGAACTACAGAGAGAAGGCCATGGACTCAAGCATGTGTCAAGTCAGTTTCTCAGAGATCTCTCTTTAACTGAGCTGTTTGTGGTAAGAAACAAGATCATCTCAACCGGCAGAAAGCATAATGAAATATTCAGAGATATGGTGGAAGAATGGATCTCTGATATTGGAGTTGAAATTCATGACAAGCCTTCAGTTATCAAGTATTTCAAGGATGGTATGATTCAGAGTATTGGACTCACTGATGAAGCATTGTCAACATACAATCCTCGTATACTGAAATATCTGGAAGCTCAAGTCAGGGAGAAGTGCTCAAGGACAAGCAAGGGAAGACTAACTGCTGAACTGCTATATGCCTATCATCTGAACTTTGCTGCTCTGAGAGACTTAGACCTATCTGCCATCAATCGTCAACCACCATATCCACTGCCTCCACTAAACCCTGAAGTTCCTGAAAATCCAAAAGCTCCTGTTGTCACTTACAATCCTACTTCTGTGATATTCAAAAAGAAGAAAGACTCTGAAGCCACTGCTATACCACTTACAGAAATTGGAAGATTGTCTTCCAAAAGAATCATTCGTGCTGTTGCTGCTGTTAAGTTGTCAGTTGTGAAAGAAGACAAGAGTGTGCTCAAAGATTTGATTGATATTCTAGAGATAAGAAAAGCTGTAGAGACTGTCCACAACACTTCAAGGGTTCGTGCTCATCCATCAAGAATCATCATGAAAATTGAAGGAATGGAGCTGAATATCACCTTTAAGAAGTTGAAGAAAATGGTTCATGTCCAGACCTTAGAGAAGATGAAGAAGAATCTAGAGCAACCTCCACCTGAGAACACACTGGAGCAAGTGGCACTGAGTACCATCACTGCAAGGATTGAAGAAATTGAGAACAAGCTCACTCAGAAGAAAGAAGAGGAAGCTGTAAAGAGAAGAGCAGAGCAAAAGCTGATTAATGCAAGAGCCAAGAAACCAAGAAGAGATTAGTTCAGGCTAGAGGAACAATGGCTGCTTGTATTTACTTTTGATTTCTAAAAATTGTAAGATATAATCCAGACTGTACTTAGTATTATTTCCTGTTTAAATTAGTATGCTTTTTCTTTGTGTCAGTTGAGTTATCCTCTTAAAGGATTTGCTTGTCGAACTCTAACAATCAAATAGGGGGAGATTGTAAAGCATAATGTAACGTAAATGTAATTACGATAACTCAACACAACAAAAGACAGGAAACAATACGTAAGTATAATACAGGAATCTACAGGTTGGAGATTCGATACGAACAGACAAAGACAATCAAGATATCTGAGACGAGCATCCGTCCACTGAAAGAAGTTCATTAATATGTTCAAGCCTCAGTGAAGAATAAAGCACAATCAGTTTCTGCTATCAAGATTGCCTGAAGATAAAGTATCAAAGACCAGAAGATTCCAGTATATTTAATTTGATTATTTATAATCAAATTTATCGAAGCAACATCTAACCCGGAATGACTGATCAAGTATATTATCAAGTAAATGATTCAAAGAATTGTTTCAGTTCGAGTCGTTCGTGAACCAGACCAGTGCACAGGACGTCAAGACGTACGAAAGAATTCAGTAGATTCGATCAACGAATTAATTGATCAAGTCAATCGAGCTACTCCAGAATATGCTGCCAAAGAACTCATTATTATATATATATATATTAATTGTGAATTACCTGAATATAAATAATTCAAGTAATTAAATAAACAATTAATAATATATATATATAATGGTGCTAATGGGAGTCCAAAGAAAAAAAATGTCTAATTATAAACTATGCGGCTATTTCGACTGAAGCGCAAACTTTGACCCGGTCAAAGTTTGCGCCTCTACACATTGTATGTCACTTGGAATACTTTCTAAGTATGCAAACTTTGTGTACACAGTGTGAAGGGTGAATTAAGCGCCAAGTTTGACTGTAAGTCAAAACTTGCGCTTAGTTTTCTCCTTGGAAAAACGGCCAAGTACTTCAACACTGGACAGTAGGTTGGAGCGCAACATTTGACCAAAAAGTCAAATGTTGCGCCTCCTGTTACCTCCTTGGCGCAACTCCATACTTAGCAAATAATTTCTAAGTTACAGAGATACACCACTGCATGGCGCCAAGTTTGACTCCCCTGAGGTGCAAGGTTTGACTTTTCATTTATACATATATATATATGTTCAAAGCGCAACTTTGTTATATATATATGTGTGTATATAGAACCTGCGCCCCTTCATGCATACAATTGGAGTTAGATTTATTTTTTATAAATCGAATCCGTCCAGGACGAACTCAAGTCGTCCAGGACGAACTCGTTAACCATGGTTAGATTTTGAAAGCCTATAAATAGAGCTTTGTAGTTTCATTTGAAACTAACTACACACTTTGTAAGTGCACACACTATACACATTCTCGAGAGTTAAATTAGAATATCGTTTTTATCGAGAGTTTGTAATAGAGTGATTGTAGTCTCTGCAGCCGACACTTGTGTTGGAATTTGTAGCACCCGAGGATTATTTCTAATACAAAGAATATTCCCCGACTTGCTGGAGTTATTTATTTATGATTGATTTAACATGGACTGAAACAGAATTATCCGCAATTAAATTAAATCGAAGAAATTGGTACGACGTATTCAACCCCCCCCCCTCTACGTCTGATTGGACCTAACATTATGGCCACTTAATTAGGTACAAACTAGTAGGCCTTTATTGTATCATGAAAACAGATCACATTTGTGTAGTTAGTCCGATTGTCTAACTTGTCAATTTATGAAATTATTTGATTTGCCAATTTTCATTGCGGATTGTTGGTTTGATATTCTGTTGGTTTGGTGCTTCTACTCGACCGATTGATGAGATTGCTTTTGCCGTGGTATAATCATCATCTATTTGACTTTGATTTGTCAAGAACTTTGATGTTGCGACTTGATGTCTCTTGTTAGAATAGATGATGGTTTTACCATTGCAAAAACAATCTTGCGGCGGACATACAAATGGCTTGCGTTGGCTGAAGAAAATTAAAGGACTCTGGATGGTGTTTTCAACTGCTGATAGTAGGCCTTTCAAATCTTGGCTAAGTCAGATTTCTCTTAATTAAGGTTAATGTCTTATTTTTTTTCTTTCTGTAGATTTGATGATCAGTGTCAAAAGTCAAAAGAAAGGCCTTGGAAGAATGGCTAAGCAGAAGGATTTTACTTGGAATTAATAACCGGGAATTGAAATGCCCTTTTCCATTGTAATGTTGATTTTGGCCACTTAATTACAAACTAGTACGCCTTGATTGTATCATGAAAAGTGATCAAATTTGTGTAGTTACTCCGATTGGACTAACTTGTCAATTTATAAAAGGATTTGGTTTGCCAAATTTCATTACCGATTTTTGGTTTGATATGTTGTTGCTTGCTGGATTCTGGTTTTGCAAATTTGTTGGTTTGGTTTGTGTTGGGATGTAATATATGTACAAGTCAATTTTTTTTCCATCCTTAATAAACAGACAATAGTGATTTGAGAATGTGTGAAACTGTCTTCTGAACAAGGTATTAATACAAGAGTTTTGATAAACTATTGTATGAATCCAATTTATCTCACAAAGTTAATAACCATCGACTATCAACTTTCAAATATTTCAGCCTAACAATGGTATTTACAAACCATAGTTTGATAATTAATCAAATAACGCTGCCAGTATACACTTGTCTAACTTACACAACACAAATGGCTAAAAGTGTAGTCTTATAATGAAATTAATTTGTTCACATACAATGGTTTTACAAGCTTGTGTTAAAACATTTTTAACAATAGCATATGAAAGACCTGTTGTCTATTCTGATTAGAGGATGCCCCTTACACAACACGATTAAAAATGACCTATAACCATTGTCATATAAACACCTAAACAACAGTTTTGTAAGCACAACAAAGTCCCAGTTGTTTGTTAATTTGGGACAACGGAATAGTTTTTGACAGTTGTCTAATAACTGTTGTGTGAATACGATTTTCTTGTAGTGAATATTAATGTGAGGTTTTATATGTGTAGGTGTATTTATATTGTTAAATAAAATATATCTTAAAAATACGTAATATGATCTTTTCATTCGGAGCGGGTATTTTTCCTTGGTATAGAATATAAGTAAATAACCTATAACAAGTCAATAATTCTTGCAAAGTGGACACACTAAGAATAAATCTATTATCAATATTTTGTATTAAAATATGTTTGTATTCACTAGACTCTGAGTCCAAGGCATAGATATCACCTATACATGTGTTTTAGTACTCCTGCGTCATTTGTAGTATTAGCCGTTGTAGTAGAAGTCTTTTTATCAGATTTGTGTTAACATACTTCTTATCAAAATTTATACATGAACAATTAACCTTGATATTATTCAAAGAGGGTTTAAGTTTATAATAATCATAATACAAACTATAGTACTCTTTGTATGTATAAATAGAATGTCAAATACTGCCACAGTGAAAACAAAAATTATGTGGCTTAAACTACTCTACACTCCTCATTTAGCTAGGAGCCACAGAGTTTATATCTTTATTTTTCATGTAATAAATAGTAAGATTGTTAGTATTACCACAATTATGACATTTATTCCTAGGAGCAATTGTAATTGGCATATAGTTATCACTCTTGTTCATGCCTACTTTACCTCATTCCTATTCTTCCTAGGTACCGTAACTTGTTTCACCTTTTTAACCTATTTAAACTTATGTTTAAGTTGTTTCTAATACATTAAGCCAATATTAAAATATTTGAATTTTTCCAATTTTTGTTTTTGAGAGTTTAAATTTGTTTTAACTTCTAATATAGAACCTTCCTCATTTACTCATTTAGGCTCTTCAGATTTTGGGGCAAACCTCACAGAATTAATCTTAGGCTTTCAAGCCTTTACGTGAATTTTGGTTTCGTAGTCTCAACTTCTATTTTCTTCTTTGCTGGTTATAGATTACATGAGTAACCTAGTCTTTTTTTCCAACAGCCACTCTCTAAGATATTCTGAGTTGATTTTCCACAATTAGTCTATGTTTTAATAAAGGGTCTCTCTTTAGGAAGTTTGATTTCAACGTATGTATGTTTTTTCAGTAATTCCTGTTTTACTAAGATAGCATCATCTCCTTCCTTCTAAACTTCTCGCATGTTGATTGATTAGATAGTCATTTCTTAAGACCTGGACTTTATGATTTTATTCTCTCATTCTCTAAAGTCTGATCTCTAAAGCTAACATCCATGTTCTCAAGAAAAATTCTTAACTTAGCTGTATCATCAGTATCAAAAGCAAGAATGGAGTGAGTTACCTTCATCTCAAAAGTTTCTGAGCTACTTTAAATATTTACCATCAAGGCATAGTTCACCTCCTTATCAGTATCTGAAGTGTCATCCAAGATCTTGACATTCCTTTCTTGCACTCAAGTGCAAAGTATCCTTTTTTTGAACACTATTGTAACATTTGATCTTGGACTTGTCCACTTTCTCAGATCTGCTTACTCTTCCCTCAGCGTTTCTCAAACTCTTCTTTTCAGAGTTGGAATCCCTTCTAGACAACTTTTTACCCTTCTTGAAATTTTTTATACGTCATCTTCTTTAAACTCTTCGCCATCAAGGTAGCAAGTTGCATCACCTCACCATCACTCTTTTCATCATCAGAACCTGTGAGATTATCAGAGTTTGAGCCATCATCAGAGTTTGATGACTCATTATCGGATTTTGTAATTAAAGCTAGCCTTTTTCCTTTGGAGTGCCTCTTATTAACAGAACCTTTTTTTAGTAACTTTTTCCTTTGGATTTTATTCTCTCTCTCTCTCTTTCATTTTTACTGTGGTGGCGGCTCCGCCTCCGACACACGCAAACCCCCAGTGCACACACACGACCCTCTTTTCTCCTCCTTTCTCTATTCCATCTCTCCTTCCCTTCCTTTCTTTCCCAAATCACTGCCGCCGAGGTAGCAAATCCCCTTCGCGGCAACGCGTACTCGAGCAATCCACAAACACTCACTCCTCTCACACTATATCATCGCCACCTGCGCAGTCGCAGTGTTGCAGTCGCTTTAATGCTAAAAATGACCACCCACAGTCGTTCCAAGGATAAAAGTGACCGGAAATCTTCAGTCGTTTTTAAGGCCGTCGAAAATTGTAAAACGGTCACAAATAGAACTAAACGTGACCAAAAAGAGTCACTCTAAGCTAACAAAAAAGCAATCAAAACTAGTCAAAAATGACCATCTCCGGTCGCAACATTTGTGACCATTTGTGGTCAATTCTATCAGATGCACGTATAACTGCTGCCAGTCACAAGGGGGTATTTAGATGAGACTAAAGTTAGTCATTTCTGGCAATTAACAATCCTGTACACTCAAATCGAGATACTATATAAGACCAAAATCACTTGTACTGGCAGTCACTTCCAAAATGCCATTGCACCAAGAGAGGCCGTTGGAACACCATAACCCTTCAAGCAACTCAAATCAACCATCGTTTACATAATCAAGCATAAATCACAAAAAAAACAGAATTTGTACCCTAAACCTAATTTTGTGCAAATTAGGGAAAACTTTAATTTGAACGGGTGCAATTAAATTGGGGGTATACTTGCACATGTGGTTATTTATTTATTAGAAACACTCACCATAGTAAGAAATGGGTCCTTTGAACATAAATAAGTATCAATTATATTCACTATATATAAATTGAACAGGTAAGATAAAATATATTCCCTTAACTAGGCTTGTGATTTCTCAATATCTCCTCCTCCTTGAATGTCCTCCTTCTCCTCAAATTCCTCCTTTCCTCTCTCTCTCTCTCTCAATTTTCTTCCTCAATTTCTCTCTCAAACCTTAGAAATGTGGGTTGATCACTATTTACTAGCCTTTTTATAATACAAATTTTTAAAAATTAACAGATAGTTTGATTTATGTCCTAACATTTGTCCTTGATTGCAAACTTGTATATTAGGTTAAATCCTTTTAGAAAAATAAAAAATATTTTCTAATTATATGATTATCGAACACAATTCTTTCTTTTCCGTGTGTAATATATATTGATAAAAATACGCAATTTTCACTATTTATTCTTACTATTTAATAGCTGTAGCAAATAATTTTAATGACAATATGTAGTTGCTTTATCGAGTAAATAAAGCAAATAATATTTGTGTGCGACTATCTAAATATTTAGATTTGTTGCCACCGTTATTAATTTAGAAATAATCCAATTAGCTAAACGCAATATACTTGTTATTGAGTATCTAGTAACCTCATAAATATATAATAACTAAAAAAAAATCACGCACAGTTATTATATATTTCCTCATCACGGTACTTATATAAATAACTAAATAAGTTATTAAATATTTCTTACGTTATTCTAATTTTAATCAAAGAGTAATAATGTTAATTTAATTGTTACTCGCCTCTATTTATGAATAGTAATTTTTGTGCAATTAAAAAATAAAGTTATTACTCGGCAAAAAAAATAAAAAATAAATTATTAGATATTAATTATAAGTACTTGAGAATTTGGGGTTGATACATCTCCATTGTAGTTTTTCCTTTTAACCAGATTTTGATAGACTATATATACTTGAATTATACTTAAAGTCAACACCCCAGATTCTGCATAGAATCAAAATCCTTAATAATCTATAAAAATTCATAAATTTAATTATGAATTCAGCATATATATCTCTTGTATCAATCAGAGGAAAGATTATATGTATGAAAGAATATGCAAAAAGTATTGTCCCTAGCTGTAAATTCCATGAGTACAGCTGATTTATTCAATAACGGAGAAATCTCATATACCTTATTATCTTTTTAAACTTATACAAATAATAAAAATCACAAATTACAACTCATATATGCTCAACCCGCATTATATCATATAGTGCAACACGCTATATATATTATCTCTTTCATTGTTTAGTTCAGAGCAATAACATTTTCACAGGGATGAGTAATTCAAAATGCTTGGGTGGATCCTCATCTCCAGCTCCAGGGAGCCATGGAGGAGCTCCTCATTATTCGTTCAATTCTGATGGGTCTTTAACCACCAACGGTGTGCCAATGAATGCCATCAGCAATCATTCTGTAATGGAAACAGTTTTTCTTGAAATCCCTAATGGATTTGATGTCATAAGTTGTGTGGTGCAATTTGCACAGCAATTCGGGCTTTGTGTAACTGTGCTTACTGGCCACGGTCTCATTTCTGATGTTGATATTGCGTGTCCACCAGGTGCAATCCGTCCGCCATGTGTTTCTACAAGCTTCCAGATAATTTCGTTATCTGGGACTTATAGTTGTTTGAATGCTGCTTCTGGAGACATTATTAGTTCTTTCCATGTGCAATTTGTAGATGCTGCAGGTAATGTTATGGGAGGACGGATTAACTCTCAGATGAAAGCAGCAAGTACTGTTAAGCTTGTTCTTGCCGTTTCTACAGAAGTCTGATGTTTTCATTTTATTATCTCTAGTGTTGTTCTGCACTGCAAGAGATCGGCTAGCCATGTACTCTGATAAACTATCCAGTTCAAATAAATCATTTTCAAATATTTATTCCTTATGTTTTTCCTGACATACACTTTTCCTTATAGGCATGACTTTATTGTTGCAATGTATTAGTTAATTATTTCATTTCGTATACACACTGAAAATACATTTGGAAATTAATTATAAGTTACATATATATATATATATATATATATATATATATATATCAATGAAATAAAATAAGAGAATAAGGAAGGCCCTGTTTGGAAGTTTGAGGTTTGGGCAAAAATTAGAGGTTTGAGGTGGTTTAGAGGTTTGACCACTGGAATCCGCTAATTTTAGTGTTTGGTAGTTAGCGGATTGAAATAGAGGTTTGGGTCCAAAAAGCTAATTTTCAAAAAGCTACTTTGAGGAGCTTTTTGGATTAGAGGTTTTGGTTTGTGTCAGAAAAAGCTAATCAATCAGCTATTTACCAAACAGTTTTACAAGAAACAGCTAATCCAATCCGCTAGTCAATACATCTAATTCAATCAGCTAGTCAAAACATCTAATTCAATCCGCTAACAGCTAACCGCTAATTCCCAAACAAGGTCTAAGATATATCCGGGGTGGCTTTTCATAAAATGACTTGGCATTATAAAAAATTGTGCAAATTACAATACCAAACAAACTTTAACTCATTAGTTTGTTGATTCTTATATATACACACACGTATATTTTTTTGTCCTTGCTATGAAATTAGAGGAGAGGAGGGGAAATTAGGGACTAGAGCAATGATGAAGACATGAGAAATTAGCCTGTTCCGAAAGTATCTTATAATTAGTCTTTGCATCTTACCATGAAAATGGTTACGTCAGTGCAACTAGTTATGGATGTTAAACGCACAGTCTTTTATATAAAAATTAAGAGTCGTAGGAATGTACTCGCCTTGCAATATGCCTTTGCACAGGTAACACAGCTGGCTCTGACCTTCCCAGAAAAATTCAATTCTCTCATTTGGACATATATAGATGTTAAGTAAGTCCATGTTCTTTTCTCGAGAAAGGTATTGAGAGAAATAGCATATGTTCTTGCACAAGATGGAGTGTATAGTATTATCGTTTATGTAATGCACCGATTTGAGTGGACAATAGTGAAATTCTTTTGGTATGTATTCTTCACGTTCTTCACACTGATATACTCCAATCTTTTTGGAATGATAACTGTCGTGGTGACTCCCAATGCCGACAGTGTTGCAATCATTGCTGCTCCATTTTTTGCAAAATTATAGAACATTATTTCAGAATTTTTATCATCCCTCAGCCAGTAAGTTCTTTGATAGTACTCTTGAGCATGTATATACACTCTAGAGAAGCATGAAAATGTATGTAATGCTTAAGCAAGCCATTTTTCTATATAATTTGTGACTACAGAAATTGTCAGTGTACGTGGTGGAGCTGATAGTTATGGTTATGTCTTTTCTTTTAATGTTTTACATTTATTTTTTTCTTCAGCCAGGTTCCTTGTTAAATACAAAAAGCCATCAAAAGTCGTCACTCTTTTATGATCGGTAATAGTTGCCATATTTAATATGCATGAATTGTATTATGTAATTAATAGATTGTATATGCACTTATATATCACAATCATATTTCCAACAAATGTTGGATTAAATATACTTTAGTTAAGGCATATGTGTTCAAAATCTGCTATCATTATTTCTCCAGTCATATCAACTCGGCACTCACCTTCACCAACAAATATTGTATCACTTTTTATTTTTTTCATCAAATTTTAAATTGTCCTCGTATTTACAGAGATTGTGTGCTCGTATACATCGCGGTGTATTATTCTTTTCTTCGACGTGAAGTTTAAGTATATTATTCTATTTAGATTCCAATGTTTGTCCTTGTAATATTGAGAAATACCAAAAATAACTATCTAAGAAATACATTGTGTGAAATACCAAATATCACTATAGGAGAAATGTCAGAAGTTGTCGTTTTTTTATGATTTGTATTAATTTCCATATTAATATGCATGATTGTATTATATAGTAGATTCTATGTGCACATATAAGAATCATTTGGTGACAATGATGCATGTCAAATTTCCAACAAATGTTTGATTAACTTTGCTTTAGTTGAGGAATTTGTGTTCAAAATCTGCCATCGTTATTTCTGCCGTCATTATCTACTCGGGGCTCACCTTCATCAATAAATATAGTATCACTCTTTATGTCTTCATCAAGTTTTAAACTGTGCTCATATTTACAAAATCATTTGAGGTGTATTGTTCTATTCTTAATCGTGAAGATTGCAGATGTATTGTTTTATTTAAATTGGAAAGTTTGTTTATGTAATACTAGCCTTTAACCCCGTGCAAAGCACATGCGGGTATATGATTGGTAATTTATTAATTATAATTTCATTCTTAACACCATTTTATTAGTATTTTAGTATTAATGAATTGGATTTTAGTTAAATTATATTAACAAACTCGTTATATCTTCTAATGGAAATTTAGCTTTCACAATTTATTATCTATCTATAAATATTTTTCTATATTAATATGTGACAGTTTATTATTCAATTTAAATCAAAATTTTCATATTTCATATATCTTCATATGTTACGTAATGGCTCGTGTTTGTAATGAAATAGAATACGTAAGTGTTAAATTTCGAGTAGAATACGTTATAATTAAAAAGTAGCGTCTTTTTATTTATATGTATTTTAGACAAAAGATATTCAAAATTGTATATTTATGATTAGTTATACGTTTATCTATAAGTAATTTTTAATATTAATATATGTTATTAACAGTAGTTTCACCTTTTTTTTAACTAATTATAAATTATATTTAAAAAGATATTAATATACATAAGGAGTGTTTTTAGTATATGAAACTGTTTAATAGATATCTACTTGTAGACTTTTAGTTTTACCAAACCAAAATTTTGTAGGACTACAAATTATACCTATGTTGGCTTTTTATAGTATAGTAGAGATGGATTCATGTTTTCATGTATTATTTCGATTATTTTTAAAGTTACATGAAATGTTTCGAATGATTTTCTACAAGAAAATATGTGCATAGAACTCGGAGATAAATCATGGAGCAACTTTAAAAGCAAAGAAAAATCAAGAACGATGTGATTTATATTAAAGAAGTAAATAAACACAATGCAACCAAGGAAAGAAATAAAAAATCATTGATGGGTAAAAATATATATAGCATTGGGAATTTTTTGGATGTGAATATGAGCCGATACACGAACCCAGAACATTTTTAATTAAGATTACATGTATTAAAAATCATTAATATTGATGAGAGGTTTTATATGTGCGTGTGTATTTTAGATTGTTAAGTAAAATATATCTTAAAAATATGTAATATGATCTTTTCATTCAATTCGTGGGGAGCCCGTATTTTTTCCTTCCTTGGTATAGAATATAAGTAAATAACCTATAACAAGTCAATAATTTTTGCAAAGCGGACACACTTAAAGAATAAATCTATAGCTATTATATATCAAAATTTTGTATTAAAATATGTTTGCATCGAGTAGACTCTAGACATCACCTATTCATGTGCTATTTATGTGTTGTAGTACTTTGGCATCATTTGTAGTATTAGAATTTACGCTAGAAGTCTTTTATCAGATTTTGTGATAGCACTTCTTATCAAAATGTATACATGAAGGATCAACCTTGACATTATTCAAAGAGGGTTTAAGTTTATGATAAGCATAATATAATCTTTGCAACGTATAAATAGAATGCCAAACACGTCCACAGTGAAAACAAAGGTCATGTGGCTTAAACTTCTCTACATTCCTCATTTAGGAGCAACAGAGTTTATCAATCTCTTTATTCTTCCCCCAATAAATGACAAGATTGTTAGTATAATTACCACAATTATGACATTAGCAATTGGAATTGACATATAGTTATCACTCCTTTTTATGCCTACTTTATCATTCATGTTCTTCCTAGGAACCTTAACTTGTTTCACATTTTTAACCTCTATGAACTTATGCTTAAGTTGTTTCTAAGACATTAATTCAATATTAACATATTTGACTTTTTCCAATTTTTTTTCCAGAGTTTAAATTTGTTTTAACTTTTAAGGTAGAACCTTCCTCAATTACTGGTTTAGGCTCTTCAAATTTTGGGACAAACCTCACATGATTAATCTTAGGATTTCAAGCTTTTTTGTGAATTAATTTTGGTTTCGTAGTCTCAACTTTTTTTTTCTTGGTTGGTTTATAAATTATCTGAGTAACCTAGTCCTTCTTTCCAACAACCACTCCCTAAGATATTCAGAGTTGATTTTCGAGAATTAGTCGGGTTTAAGTTGATATAATAATCACAATACAAACTATGATACCTTTTGCATGTATAAATAGAATGCCAAACACTGTCACAGTGAAAACAAAGGTTATGTGGCTTAAACTACTCTACACTCGTGATTTAGGAGCAACAAAGTTTATATCTTTATTCGTCCCACAATAAATAGCAAGATTGTTAGTATTACCACATTTATGACATTTCTTCCTAGGACCAATTGGTATTGGCATATAGTCATTTCTTTTCTTAAGATCTAGAATTTCAAATTTTATTCTCTTATTCTCTAAAGTCTGATCTCTAAAGCTAACATCCATGTTTTCAAGCAAAATTCTTAACTCAACAAGGATGGAGTAGGTACCTTCATCTCAGAATTTTTTGAGCTATTTTCAACATTTACCATCAAGGCATAGTTCACCTCCTTATCAGAATCTGAAGTGTCAGCCAGATCCATCTTCTTTGTGATGAAATCTTGACATTCCTTTATTGCACTCAAGTGCAAAGTGTCCCTTTTTAACACCGTTGTAACATTTAATCTTGGACTTGTCCACTTTCCCAGATCTGCTTACTCTTCCCTCAGCGTTTCTCAAATTCTTTTTTTCAGAGTTGGAATCACTCTCAGGAAACTTTTAACCCTTCTTGAAGTTCTTTATAAGTCATCTTCTTGAAACTCTTCACCATCAAGGCAGCAAGTTGCATCACTTCACTTTCACTGTTTTCATCATCAGAATCTGTGAGATTATCAGAGTTTGAGCCATCATCAGAGTTTGAGCCATCATCAGAGTTTGATGACTCATTATCAGATTTTGTAATTAAAACTAGCCTTTCCCTTCGAGTGCCTCTTATTTACAGAACCTTTTTCTAGTAACTTTTTCCACAATCTTCAAGGCAATTGACTTGGACTGGCCTCCAAGCCTATTGATTCTATGTTCCCCTCCGTGTCGTCGACTGCAGTTTTCTCGGGCGCTCTCTCTTTCCACCGCCTCTTACACTCCTCTCTTTCTCATCACTCTGTATCTTATTTTAATTATGCTTGTGATTTCTCAGTATCTCCTCCTTGAATGTCCTTATTTTCCTCAAATTCCTACTTTCCCCTCTCTCTCTCAATTTTCTTCCCCAAGTTCTCTCTCTAAACTTAAAGGTGTGGGTTGATGCTGGTTTTGAATATAGGATTCTAGTATAGTTTAAGTATATAAAGAATAGAACAGAACATACCAAGGAATAGAAGAACTATTTTTCTGGGAATATTTGTTGTTCTGATATATTATCTCTTCCTCTTCAAGCTTCTCCATTTATAATAGGAGAATACAAACCATCATACATGAATTAAACTGATACATCTCTTCAGTTCAATGAATTACATTTATTCTCAAATATTAAAACCATCCTTCTAGAATATTTTCAGAAACTCAAGAGTTAGTTTATTTAACAAATTCCTCCCTTAAACTAACTCTTTTCGATCCTTCATTCCCATGAGCCTTTTGTAAGTATCCAGACGTGCTCTTACGACCATCCACATCTCCACACCAATCACTATCAGAGTATCCCACCAAACTTTCCAGTGCGACTGCTTTGGGTCCTCCATATATCTGCTTACAATACCAACACTATATGCAATATCAGGTCTAGTACATGTAAGGTACCTTAAGCTCCCAACCAAAGTTTGATATAAATTTGCATCCACTGAAGCTCCTCCCTCAAATTTAGAAAGTTTTGTTCCCAGTTCCATGGGTGTTGCTACTGGATTACAGTGTTCCATTCGAAATTTCTTTGGAATACTATTAGCATATGCTTCTTGAGAAATAAAAAAACCTGACTTATCTTGCTTAACCTCAATGCCAAGAAAGAATCTCATCAAGCCCAAGTCAGTCATCTCGAATTCTTGAGTCATCTCCTTTTTAAAAACTTTAATCATCTCTTCATTGTTCCCCATAAAAATAAGATCATCAACATAAAGTGCAACAAGTAATATATTACCTTTCCTTTCTTTGACATATACAGCAGGCTCATAAGGACATTGCACGAACCCATTCTTCTTGAAGTAAGCATCAATACGAGTGTTTTATGCACGTGGCGCCTGTTTTAAACCGTATAGCGCCTTATAAAATCTCAACACCATGTTTTCTTTTCCAGCTTGTACATATCCAGGAAGTTGCTTTACATACACTTCCTCTTCGAGCATGCCATTCAAAAATGCGGATTTCACGTCCATCTGGTAGATAGGCCATTTGTTTTGTGCTGCTTGAGAGACTAAAAGTCGTATTGTCTCCATTCTGGCCACGGGTGCAAAAAGCTCATCATAGTCTATCCCAGCCTTTTGTCGGTATCCCTTTGCAACTAACCGCGCCTTATATCTTTCTACTTCTCCTTGAGCATTCATTTTCTTCTTATAAACCCACTTAACATCGATGGGCTTACAACCTTCTGGAGGTTCCACTAGTTCCCAGGTTTTGTTCTTTTCAATTGCCTTGATTTCTTCATCCATTGCATCCTTCCACTTCTTGTCTTTCACTGCTTCTTCAAAATTAACATTCTCTGCATCTGCCACCAAACACACCAGATGCACCTCATCTGTTGTTTGATATAAGTCTTGCAAACTTCGTATTCTAGGATTCCGGGGCTCATCCTCATTGACTTCGTCATCTTCAGGTGCATCAATATTTGCAGGTGAGATTTTAGAAATTGGAAATACACCTTTGTGTTTCCGCTTCTGGTGCTTTACTCCAGTGCCATGCATCATCTTCTTGTATTTGAACATCCCGACTTACATCTACCTTCATAGTAACCGGGTCTAGAGGCCTGTAAGCTTTTGTTTTCTCATCATATCCAACAAATATATATTTTTTGCTCTTGTCCTCCAATTTTGTCCTTCTTTGATCTGGTACATGAGAGTATGCCAAACTCCCAAAAACTTTCAAGTGAGATACAGTAGGCTTCTTTCCATTCCACAATTCCTGAGGTGTTTTATCTCCCAAAATTGAGTGTACACGGCGATTCTGAATATACACTGCACACTGAACAGCTTCTGCCCATAGTTCCTTTGGCAGTTCCTTGCACTTTAAGATTGATCGAACCATGTCTAAGATAGTCCAATTTTTTCTCTCAGCCACGCCGTTCTGCTGTGGTGAATATGGGGCTGTTAGGAATCTTCTAATACCCTGTTCTTCACAGTATTCCGTGAAAGCATTTGATGTATATTCTCCTCCTCTATCTGAACGCAATGCCTTGATATTCTTTCCAGTCTTTTTCTCCACCAACATTTTGAATTTCTTGAATACTTTTAATGCCTCAGATTTTTCATTTAAGAAATAAACCCATGTCCTTCGAGAATAGTCATCAATAAATGTAAGAAAGTACCTCTTGGAGCTATATGACTTGGGTGTGATAGGACCACAAATGTCCGTATGCACCAACTCGAGAGGCTTTGTAGCACGATAGATGGCCTTCTTTTGGAAAGAATTTCTTGTCTGCTTTCCTATTACACAATCTTCACAAAAACTTCTTGAAAAATCCATGCTTGGAATTCCATGAACCATTCCTTTGTTTGACATCTCTTTTAGACCACCATAGTGTAGGTGTCCAAGTCTCCTGTGCCACAAGGTTGCTTTGTCCTCCATCTTTACTTGCATACAATTCTCCTGTATATTCCTCAAGTTTAATTTGAACATCCGATTATGAGACATTCCCACACGAGCTATTGTTTCGCCACTGCTAGGTCCAGATACGATTGTAGAAGGGGGGGTTGAATACAATCGTTACAAAATAATCGCGGAAGTGAATCTGATTGAATATAACTTGTTAATCAGATTATAATTAATTAATATAACAATGTTTGAAGTCGTTATATAATTAATATGGTTCAGTTTTAATGTCCACTAAAGTTCGTAGAATAAATTCGACAGGGTATATTCTAGATTTAGTGATTAAAACAACCGGGTTATCAAAGCACAGAAAACTGTGGATATAACGATCAAGCAAGTTACGAACAACTTGAAAGCTTTACAAATGCTTTGAATATCAAAGTGATGAACACTAAAAATAAAGAATGCAATGCCATATTTATAGCCAAAGCATTGTACTTGTAAGACAATGCAAAGACAAGACAATCTAGAAAGATAAGACAATTTAAATGTCTTACAAAGCCATTTACACAGCAGAAAGACAATCCATAAGAAGGGCAAGACAATTGAACTTCGGTAGGACAATTAGAATTGTCTTGCAGGCATCCATTCGGCCAGACAATCAAGATTGTCTTGCAAGCATCCACTGAAATTGTCTTGGCTAGATCATGCATTCGGTCAGACAAATAATTGTCTTGCTGACTTCTTGATTTCTTCGGTAAGACAAAAGAATATTGTCTTGGCTGTTGCTTCAAATCTTCGGTCAGACAATCTAATTGTCTTGCTGGAATCATCACCATTTGGTAAGACAAAAACGTTTGTCTTGCTTTGGTTGCACTGCCACTTGGTTAGACAATTGAGATTGTCTTTCGGGTGTCTTTAATAAATGAAAGACATTTATTTGTCTTGGCAGATGGACTCCATTCGGTAAGACAATATCAGATTGTCTTGCTGAGTGGTTTAGGTGTTACATAATGTAATATGTAATTTATATTAAATAGAAAATTATACACTTAATTAAGTTAATTATATATATTCATAAATTAAATTAATTCGAGAGTGAATTAATTTAATAAATAAATTACATAATTAATATAATTATTTAAGAAGTGAAATAATAATCTATTAAATATTTAATCACCTATTCTTCAGTGGAACAGCCTCCTGTCTTCTTTAAACTTTAATAACTTCGTCTTGATCTGTCGAACGAACGAACTACCACTTCTGCTTGACTTCAAATATTTAATTTGAATAACTGATGCACAGATGTACTGTCTGGTTCATCTGTATCTAGTTAAATCAAATATTCTCTGTAATAAACATTAAGAATTTGGTTTGTTCGTCGAGTCTTTGTCTTGTAAGTACATCTTCGTTAAATGGAATCTTCTGATAAAATAAAGTATAGAAACTTTATATCTTCTGAACTCCTGGACGTGCCACAAAAGATTATTTGTGCACTGAGGCTTGAACATATTAATGAACTTCTTTCAGTGGTGTGCAGCAGCATCCTGGAATTTATCTGACATATAATTCCAATAAATCATTTGACGTTCTTCGTACGGATTCCGATGACTTGCTATTTACGGAGCTTTCTTATCTGAGTTGAGTTGTACCTCTTTAAATACAAATAGGCTGAACATATGCCTTTCAATCTCCCCCTATTTGTTTGTTAACATAACATGCAAATTTCCTAGAGGATAACTCAACTAACAGATAAGACAAAGATTTGAACAAAGGAATGTAAATAGCAAAAGTTTATGGCTTTGCATTAAACATTAAACCATGATCATAAATAGATTACAAAAGGATGTTCTTTGAACATATCTAACAAATATCCTAATCAATCTATTTACTCAGAACGAGTGACTTCTCCTTCTTCAGCATCTGAACAGTGAATAATTGGAGTAGAAGGCTCATTCTGAGTAGGCTCTTCAGCTGCAGTGGATTCTCCACGCTTCTTTCTTTCACGAGCCAATGAAAGATGATATTGAACTTCTATGTCCACAGGGTCTTCGATGAAATCTGCTGGCTGAGATTGGTTGATATACTTCATCTTTCTGAAGTATTAATGTTGAATGTTTCTTCTTGTGCAGTAGTTCACAATCTCAGTATCAGCATCTGCTTTGGCCTTAGTAGCGAAGCCCTTGGTACGTAGAATTGTTGAAACAAGAACCATCTGATTAACATCATACTTAAGAAGATGTTGGTAGTCCAGGTAGAAGGTTCCAAACTTTCTCTCATGAATGAACTTAACACAGTAGGGATTTCTGACAACTTGTGGACTGTTATGAATTGCACAATCCATAAGTCTGTCACGAAGGAGTTCATTCAGATTTGAGCTGCGTCTGATCTTGTTACGAATCACCCAGATTTCAGTTAGAGATAGAAACTTGAATAAATCAATTGAAACCCTGAATGTTCCGTTTCTCTGAGTAGAAATAATGATCTCCCATTCATTGAGAAGATTCTTGACACCAATAGTTACGTATTCTAACTCGAGAGCAAGAGCACGCATAAACATATCCTCATTAGAGTTAGCCTCTCTCAGGTCATAGATGAAAGATTTGAACTTACCATCATTGAAAGGTTCCCTTTGAGGTCCAGAGAAGATTTGCCTAGCAATATCCCAGCTTTCACCAACTTTTCTGGAGATATCCTCTCTCTTCTCCTTGCACTTTGCATCCCATATCTTCTGTTTCTCCAGCTTGACCAACTCATCAGTTGTCCTCTTCTCATCCACCAGTTTCTTTAGTTCCTGAAGCTTTGCTTTGCTAGCATCATGTTGAGCTTTAAACATTCTGACCTTTTCCATGTGCTCAGGGTCCACAGACTGATCTTCATCGAAAAGAAAGCTTTCCTCGAAACGACCTTCTTCCTCAGCTTCAAAATAAGCAGAATCAAATGCATCATCATCATCAACATCTTCAGGAATGTTGTCATAATCCTGATTAGTGAAGATGTTCTCAGATTCATGCATTTTGCCTTTAGAATTTTCAGCTGCAGAAGAATCCTTTCCACTTGCTCCATCTCCACCCTTATCACTCCTATCAGTATCTCCATCCTTATTGCTCCTATCAGTAGCATCAGCATTGCTGTGATCATCTTTGTCATCCTTATCATCCTTATCCTTCTCCCCTTTAGTTGAGGGATCCTCTGGAGTAGACTGAGATGTTGACGGATTAATCTTTAAGTGTTGAACAACTTGAGCCAGAGTTTGCTCCAAGTTGTCAAGCTTTGTCAGACAGAGCTCCTGAGTCTTATCAAATTTGTCCATCCTAGAGTGAATGCCCTTTACATGATCATCCAATTCCTTTTTCAGAGAAGTAAAGGAGGGATCAACAACTTTCTCTTGCAGAGTCACCAGCTCTCCACTTCTGAATCTGGCATTCTCAGCATTCAACCTGTCAATCTCAGCTTTAAGAGCAGCCATTTGTTCCTGTAACAGATCTGTGTTGGTGTGTGCACTCACCTCACGAACACTCAAATATTTTTCACTATCCTTTCGTGCATGTGTTTCGCTCGGTGTTTGCCTGATTTCACTCGTAGTTTTCACACCGTCACCAGAACCTGTATATACAACCATAGTTCCCTGAGATGGAACTGTAGGAAGTGAAGGAACAAATTGTCCTTCAGATGCCTGTGAAGGCTGATGTACTTGCAGGTTGCCAAGTAGATCCTGATCCAAAAAGAAAGAGTGATCAGAAAATTTTTCATATAACATGTTTTGAAATTCTGTGCTCTCTCTAAGTGAAGAATCAAAAGACACAGGTTCAGTGTTTACTAGCGTGACTGCTAGTTGTGTGCTTGACTCTTTACAGGATACCGCTGTCGGACGACCAATTTCAATAAATGCATTCTGTGGAGAGAATGAATCTAGAGACTGTATATTTACCGTTTCAGTGTCCAAATCCTTTTGGGAGGAAATGGATGCAACTGCAGTTGTCTCTGGTTCTGCCACCCTTTGCTTCTTATGAGACAGAGCTGCGGGATCTCTCAAAATTTCACTCCCACTCCGTTTCCGGGCAACCTTTCTAACAACAGGGGTTGAAGTAGTGTTGTTTGAAGTGTTTGATGAAGAATCAGTGGTTGAAATGGAAACGTCAGCTTGGATATGAACCTGGGTGTTTTCAGGTTCAATGCTGGAAGTCTGGAAATCAAATCCAATATCACAATCAAAATCTGCAATATCAATATTAAAGGTATCAGTGAGATTAGAAAGTACCTGAGCTACCTGTAAATCAGCCCTGAAGTCCTGTAGGCCTGGATTGATAGTAGAATCAGCAGGCAGTGGCTGAGAGGTAGATTGTGGTTGAGGAATGGTATGTGTATGTGTAGGTGAAGGTGTTGGTTCAGATTGAGAGGGAACGATGGAGGCTTGTTGGTCTGGGAAGAAGTTGTAATGTGGAGGGGATTGGTGAGGAGAATTGTATGATGATTGGTGAGGTGATTGATGTGGTGAATTGTAAGGAGGGTTGTAGGGAGAGTAATGTGAGGATTGGCTGGATGATTGATAGTCTTGAAGGAGTTGAAGTGGTTGAGGGTTGTGTGGAGGTGATTGTTGTTGCAGTTGTTCTGGTTGAATGTCTGGATGAGCCTGTTGTTGAGGTTGATATTGTTGCTGTTGTAGAGGTTCAGGAACTTGAATAGGTTGAAATGGAGCACTGAATTGCTCTAGCATGAAGGGAGTCACCACCAGTGGCACATTGTCATGCTTTTTCTTGTTTACCAGCCTAGTCTGGATCTTAGCACAAGTTCTCTGAATAGGAACAACAGGGGAATCGACGTACATGTTCCTATCAGCTTCATTCATCTTATCATTCAGAAATAACATCAGAAATCTTGGATAGAAGCATTCAACTTTCTCATTCTGATGAATTGATCGTTGTGAAACAGACCCCATCTTTCTGATAATCTCCCTCAGCAATATCTTCCCAAAGTTGATCCGTCGGTTATAAGCTATGCTGAATCCAAAGATTTGCAGCATGGAAGATATATTGCCAAAATTCTTTCTGTTAGTGGGAGCAAACACCTTTGCAAGGGTGTCAAAGAATACATCCCATTCAGCCTTCAGATTTCCCTTAGACATCTTAGGGAGAAAAATCTGAGCTTGATAGTGAATATCCTGAAAGAATTGTCTGAGTTCATCATCTGAGGGATCTTGTTCAAAATTATCCCTTGGAAATCCTAGGATTCTGTTAACATCATCAACGGTGATAACAATCCTTCTTCCGTTAGGTAGATCCCCTATAATCTTGTAGTTCTCCAGGGTCGTTGAACTGACAGCATTTGAGTAGTAGTCGAATAGAGGTTGCACTTTAATCGGAATATCTGCTGTGAGTGCAGTACTGACTAGACTCTGTCTCGAAAGAAATCTGACCCAAGTCCGGAATCTATCAGAGCAATCATCAAGGTCAAGGCTGGCACAATAGTTAGTCTCAGCAATCACAAACTCTCCGGCCATTTTTAATAATTAAAAATTGAATTAAGCGAGAATTTTTCAAATAAAATGTGAATTCTCAAATGTCTCGCAAATTTCAACTAATAATTAAACTTGATTAATTAATTAATAATTCGAAATATTAGAATAATATCGAATTAAAAGTTAATTAATTTAAATGGCACTTAAACAATTCTTTAAGTCTCAAAAACTCAGCAACACACCAAACAACCCCTTAATTTCGAAAACCCCAATTTCAAATAACACCAATCCAAACACGGCCCTAATCAGTCAAGAACCCTAATTCCAAATCGAATCAAATCCGTTCCAATACAATGCTGAGGGATCGATTGCAGCAGTTCACAACAGATTAGGCTTCTAAATTAAACAAATTCGTCCGATAAACCACCACGAATCGCACAAACTCAAGTAAAAAAATGGGCAGAGGTTCGACTAGATTCGATCGAAATCGAACACACCAGCAAGCAAAATAGCTTGAATAAACGTAACTCAGCAAGTTTATTAACTCAAAAACTTGAAAAACGATAGCTGAGATTGTGTGTGTATAGCGTGCGTGTATATGCAGTGAAATGGGGAAGATGAGTTTAGGCAAGACAATGGGATTGTCTTGTCTTGTAAGTCGAGGGAGTATATATACTAACACCTAGCAAGACAAATAGATTGTCTTACCGAAAATCTAACGAAGGGGAAATGCAACGCTCGGAGCGACAATTTGAATTGTCTTGCCGAGGTGACATCTTGACTCGGGCAAGACAATATCGAATTGTCGCGCCGAGTCCAGGCTTGATAAGACAAACGGAATGTCTTACCGAGAAGCCAGAAAAGACACAATCGCAAGACAATTAAATTGTCTTGCTGTAAACTGTTAAAAACAGAAAATATTATTAAATACAAATATGATTTTTGATTAATTTTTAAAGATAAGACCTTTTTGCACTTAAAATCAAAAACCTATAAAAACAATACTATATATTACACAAATATTTTGTAAATTCGAATTTTAATTAAATATAAATACTTATGAATTTAACTTTAATTCAAGAAAATGAATTAACTTAAACTCAAATATTTATGCTTAATTAACTTTGTAAAATACAAAATAAATACAAATAATTATCTAAATGCCTAGAGAATATTACAGGGGAGTATAAGAACACTTAGAAAATTACAGATTAATGTACAAGCATGCATAATTACTCAGAATATCATCATATAATATACAGAAATTCATATAACATCTAATAATGAAGATATAATTACACAAAAAATTTATAAAAATATATAAAAATATATAATGCATATGAAAAATGTATACAAGAGAACTATGTCATATTTAACATCCCTAATTCACAAACCAGCTTATAGAAAGTGGATTCATCCAGTGGTTTAGTGAAGATGTCAGCAATTTGCTCAGTCGTGGGTACAAAATGTAACACCACTGTACCATTCATGACATGTTCTCGAATGAAATGATACCTGATATCAATGTGCTTGGTTCTTGAATGTTGAACTGGATTGTTGGAAATGGCTATGGCACTTGTATTATCACAAAATATAGGAATTTTGTTTACTACAACACCATAATCATTCAGTTGATTCTTGATCCACAAGATCTGAGCACAGCAGCTTCCAGCAGCTATATACTCAGCTTCAGCAGTAGAAGTGGACACGGAGTGCTGCTTCTTGCTATACCAGGAAACCAACCGACAACCTAGAAATTGACAGCTTCCAGACGTACTCTTCCTATCAATCCTGCATCCTGCATAATCAGAATCTGTATAACCGGTTAAGTCAAAACCAGTATTCTTAGGATACCAAATACCTAAACCAGGTGTACCCTTAAGATATCTAAAGATTCTTTTGACGGCTATAAGATGTGATTCTTTAGGATCAGCTTGGAACCTAGCACACAAACATGTTGCAAACATGATATCTGGTCTACTTGCAGTGAGATAAAGTAAAGAGCCAATCATACCTCGATTGCTTGTGATATCAACTTTCTTACCAGATTTATCCTGGTCAAGCTTTGTGGCAGTGGCCATGGGTGTCTTTGCCGGTGAAGAGTCTTCTAGATTGTACTTTCGAAGAAGATCTTTGACATATTTAGATTGGCAAATGAATATTCCATCTTCCTTTTGGCTTACTTGAAGACCAAGGAAGTAGGACAGCTCACCCATCATACTCATCTCATAGTTACTCTGCATCAACTTAGCAAATCTCTTGCACAAGTTATCGTTAGTGGAACCAAATATAATATCACCAACATATATTTGTACAAATATCATATCCTTATCATGCAATTTGTAAAAGAGAGTTTTGTCTATGACACCTCTAGTAAAATTGTTTTCAATTAAAAACTCAGAGAGAGTGTTATACCATGTCCTTGGTGTCTGCTTGAGTCCATAGACAGCTTTGAATAGGAAGTATACAAAATCAGCAAACTCTGGATTTTCAAAGCCAGGGGGCTGTTCCAGATATACTTCTTCTTCTAGCTTTCCATTCAGAAATGCACTTTTCACATCCATTTGATAAACCTTGAAGTTGGAGTGTGCAGCAAATGCAAGAAATATTCTGATGGTTTCAAGATGAGCAACTGGAGCATAGGTTTCATCGTAATCAATTCCTTCTTCTTGTGAATAACCTTTTGCAACCAGTCTGGCTTTGTTTCTCACAACAATGCCATCACCATCTAACTTGTTACGGAAGACCCATCTAGCTCCAATGGTAGATTTTCCTTTTGGTCATGGAACCAGGGCCCAGACTTCTTGTCTCTCAAATTGATTGAGTTCTTCTTGCAAGGCAAGAACCCAATCAGGATCAGCAAGTGCTTCTTCTATTTTCTTTGGTTCTAGTTGAGATAGAAACCCAGAGAATAGGCATTCATTTGTCGTAGCACTTCTAGTCTTGACACCAACATCAGGATCACCAATAATTAAATCAAAGAGATGATCTCTGCTCCAAATCCTTTCCCTTGGAAGATGTGTCCTTGATGATTCAGCAGTATTATCATTGAGCTGAAATGTGTGACTAGTTGATCCATCAGCTCCCCCTGAGTTGTTGCCAGGTTGACTTGATGATCCACCACTAGCATTAGTGGAATCTCCAGTGTTTCCACCATTTCCTCCACCATTGCCTGGATCATTACCATCATTGTTGTCATCTCCTGTTGCAACCTCAGGTGGTATTTCATCATCTGAATCAGAGTCTGGATAGTTGTCAAACTTCAGAGACTCAGATGGATCAGCAGATTGTAGACTTGGAAGTTTAGTGTCATCAAATGTAACATTGACACTAACTTTCACTGACAGAGTGTCAATCACAAAAACTCTATAAGCAATTTTGGTATAACCAACAAAGATTGCTTCATATGCCTTTGGCTCAAACTTACTTAAGTTCTCTTCACCATTTTTAAGAACAAAGCACTTGGCTCCAAAGACATGAAGATGTTTGACATATGGTTTCTTGTTGTTATACAGTTGAAAGGGAGTTTTCATGTGATCCTTATTGATCAAAGTTCTGTTCTGGGTGTAGCAGGCAGTGCTCACAGCTTCAGCCCAAAAGTACAGAGGAAGCTTTGCTTCAGCAATCATTGTTCTAGCAGCTTCAATCAGTGTACGATTCTTTCTTTCGATGACTCCATTTTGTTGAGGAGTTATTGGTGCTGAGTACTGTCTGTTGATTCCCTTGTCAAAGTAAAAGTTGATTAAGGTTTGATTCTTGAACTCAGTTCCATTATCTGATCTTACAGCTTTTACAGGAACACCCTTTTCCAACTCAACCAACTTGATATGATCAATTACTGTCAGGGAAGTTTCATCCTTGGAAGCTAGGAAGTAAACCCAAGTAAACTTTGAGAAGTCATCCACAATGACCAAAGCATATCTTCCTCCATCAATTGAAGTAATATTCACTGAGCCAAATAAATCCATGTGCAACAGGTGCAATGGTTCAGTGATACTATTGATGGTCTTGCTTTTGTGAGATGCTCTCTTTGCTTTTCCTTTCTGACAAGCTTCACAGAGATCATCAGATGTAAATTCCAGGGAAGGCAAACCTCTCACCAAATCTCTCTTGATCAGAGAGTTTATAGTTTTGAAATTGAGGTGTGAGAGTTTCTTATGCCATAACTGAATTCATTTCCTGGTCCAGTAGATAGATCAGCTACAAATATGTTGCCTTTCCTGATGCCACATAGTGAAGGACGTTTATCCTTGGTATGTTTGATTATACATATTTCCTTTTCAAAGTGAACATAATAACCCTTGTCACAAAACTGGCTGACACTAAGGAGATTATGTTGTAGTCCTTCAACTAGTGCAATTTCTTCTATGATGATCCTTCCAACTTTATACTTGCCATATCCAACAGTACGACCCTTGCTATTATCAGCAAAAGTTACTGTAGGTCCAGTTGCCTCTCTAACTTCTGTCAGCAGGGATCTATTGCCAGTCATGTGCCTTGACGCTCCACTGTCAATCACCCAAACAACTCGAACAACTCCACTGGCACCCTGCAAAAGACAACTTGATTAAACATTCTTTGGGACCCACACTTGATTGGGTCCAGCAAACTTAAGGAACTGATTTCTATCAGGTGTAACAACAGAGCCTCTTGGACTGATACTTGGTTCAGACTTGACTGAACTTACTTCCTTAACAACAGCCTTATAAACCTTAGTTTTAGGCTTTGGAACATAAGTCTCCTTCCTAACACGAGGAGGACTAGCAGTCTTTGCCCTAGCATACTTCTTGTTTGTGTGTTGTCTTGGTGACGTGTTTTCATTTTTAGCATGCAAATTCTTGAAATAAGCAGACATAGTATTGAAAGCACAAAGCATACAATTATCAACACCACAAAATTTATGGCATGCATCAAATACAGGAGCAACAGGAGTATCAGTCACAATATCAGGAACATCAAAAGATTCTACTCTAACATTGTTAACAGTTTTAAAGTTCTCAGTAGAATGGCATCTATTGTTTCTGTTCTTACTATTCACAAAGTTATTAGGCTTGTTGAACTTAGTTCTTTCTGAGTTGACACCTAAACCAGCTTTAGGCAACCTAACATTGCCTTTCACTTTGATTGGTTTCAGGTTTGTCAGAATCTCATCTCTCATTTCATTACTCTCTTTCATTTTAAGGTCTTCCTGTTTGAGTTCATATTTAATGACAACAGGAGTTTCTAACAGAGGTTCAGCTACTGAGGATTTAAACAAAGGATGAGGGGAATTTTTCAAAACAAAAGGAATTCCTCTCTCCTCAGCACTCTTCTTAAAGGGAGTAATGTTACTAGCCTTTCCTACAGATTTGTTATAGTCAAAGCCTATTCCAACAGTTCTCTTGATCTCTTGTTTATCATTAAGCTCTTTAACTATAGTGGAGGCATCCTTAAAGGCTTTACATTTCACTTTCTCTTCGTCTAGCTGAAGTCTTAAAGCAATCTCACCTTTTTCTAGAACTCTGACTTTAGCTACTTGTAACCCTAAATCCGTAGTCAGTTGTTCAATTTTAGGTTTCAATACATTCATCTCATTCATCTTATAAGCATGAATATCTAAGACTAACGTATCAATTTTAAGATTGGCAGCTTTCAACTTCTTAATAGCATCATCTCTTTCAAGTCCTAATTGCATAAACAATTTAGGGCATGTAGGATCTACGTGAAAGCTTCCAGCAGGAGGAGGTGAAGATGATCCAGTATTAGCCATGAAAGCAACATTCCCTAGCTGCTCCTCTTCATCACTATCTGTATCATCCCAGCTTTTGCCTTCTGCTAGAAAAGATTTGCTTTTGAAATTATGACCTCCAGAAGTTCCCTGATGCTTTCTCACTAAGGCATCATACTTCTATTTCAGCTCATCGTAGGAATCCTTTCTCTTTCCTTGAACCTTGGGTTGCTTGCACTCAGTTGCAAAGTGTCCAGGTTCACCACAGTTGAAACATTCAAATTTACTTCTATCCACCATCCCAGTCTTGTATCCTCCTTTGCTTGTAGAAGATGAATAACCTCCCTTCTGAAACTTACTAGCAGTAGGTTTGTATTTATAGGAAGGGTTCTTCCGGAATCTCATGTTTCCAAACTTCTTGGCAAACAATGATAGAGATTGATCTTCTAACAGTTCTAGCTCTTCCATTGTATAGAACTCATCATCACCACTGGAAGAAGCAGTCTGACCCATCTCAGGTACAACAAACTCCTGAGTGGTTTTAGAAGGAACAACAACATCCTTCTTTTCTTCCGGTGTAGGTGATTCAACAACTAGAGCTCTTGAGTGGTTCTGTGTCTTACCCCATCCATATCTCTGCTTTGTCTGAGCTTGTTCCAGTTCATAAGTCTTCAGAACTCCGTAGAGTCTTTCCAGAGATATCTCATTCAGATCTCTGCTTTCTCTGATTGCAGTGATCCTGTGTTCCAGATGTTCAGGAAGGGTTAAGGGAAACTTCATGTTGACCTCTTTATTGTCGTAGTATTTTCCATTCAGATTTAAGTTGTTAATCAGATTATTAAGTCTGATGAAAACATCTGAAATCCCTTCTCCGGGATTGGAACCAAACTGTTCATACTGAGCCATCAGTATTTCTTTCTTGTTTTCTCTTACTTCTTCTGAGCCTTCATTGATGATCTCTAGCGTATCCCAGATTTGCTTCGCATTCGTACAATTAACAACAGCATTGTACATGACAGGATCTAGGGATTCAACTAAGATCAGCTAGAGAGTGTCATCAAGGTTCATCTGTTCACTCTCTTCATCGGTGTACTCAGAAAGTTCTTTCGGAACAGTTTTATGAGGCATTAACACACCATCCTCTTCGTGTGCTATTATAAGCTTCATCGGAGTTGAAACACCCTTGTTCAAAATCCCGATGTATTTCCTGTTTGCAGTGCGGAGGAATAGTAACATGTGCCTTTTCCATAGGCCGAAGTGTTCTTTGCTGAACGGTGGGATTTTAATGCTACTAATCTTTTGTGTACTCATTTTTAAAGGTTTAAAGTGAATAGTGTTTGGATGAGATTTGGATTACTGAAAGAAAAATATTTTTAATCAAAATTAATTTTTGGAATAAAATTAATTCGAATAAAAAGTATTTGAACGTTACAGAGTGTGTATAGGATCTGATACGGAAAAATGGTATCAACCGCTCTGATGCCAATTGTTAGGTCCAGATACGATTGTAGAAGGGGGGGTTGAATACAATCGTTACAAAATAATCGCGGAAGTGAATCTGATTGAATATAACTTGTTAATCAGATTATAATTAATTAATATAACAATGTTTGAAGTCGTTATATAATTAATATGGTTCAGTTTTAATGTCCACTAAAGTTCGTAGAATAAATTCGACAGGGTATATTCTAGATTTAGTGATTAAAACAACCGGGTTATCAAAGCACAGAAAACTATGGATATAACGATCAAGCAAGTTACGAACAACTTGAAAGCTTTACAAATGCTTTGAATATCAAAGTGATGAACACTAAAAATGAAGAATGCAATGCCATATTTATAGGCAAAGCATTGTACTTGTAAGACAATGCAAAGACAAGACAATCTAGAAAGGAAAGACAATTCAAATGTCTTACAAAGCCATTTACACAGCAGAAAGATAATCCATAAGAAGGGCAAGACAATTGAACTTCGGTAGGACAATTAGAATTGTCTTGCAGGCATCCATTCGGCCAGACAATCAAGATTGTCTTGCAAGCATCCACTGAAATTGTCTTGGCTAGATCATGCATTCAGTCAGACAAATAATTGTCTTGCTGACTTCTTGATTTCTTCGGTAAGACAAAAGAATATTGTCTTGGCTGTTGCTTCAAATCTTCGGTCAGACAATCTAATTGTCTTGCTGGAATCATCACCATTCGGTAAGACAAAAACATTTGTCTTGCTTTGGTTGCACTGCCACTTGGTTAGACAATTGAGATTGTCTTTCGGGTGTCTTTAATAAATGAAAGACATTTATTTGTCTTGGCAGATGGACTCCATTCGGTAAGACAATATCAGATTGTCTTGCTGAGTGGTTTAGGTGTTACATAATGTAATATGTAATTTATATTAAATAGAAAATTATCCACTTAATTAAATTAATTATATATATTCATAAATTAAATTAATTCGAGAGTGAATTAATTTAATAAATAAATTACATAATTAATATAATTATTTAAGAAGTGAAATAATAATCTATTAAATATTTAATCACCTATTCTTCAGTGGAACAGCCTCCTGTCTTCTTTAAACTTTAATAACTTCGTCTTGATCTGTCGAACGAACGAACCACCACTTCTGCTTGACTTCAAATATTTAATTTGAATAACTGATACACAGATGTACTGTCTGGTTCATCTGTATCTAGTTAAATCAAATATTCTCTGTCAAATAAACATTAAGAATTTGGTTTGTTCGTCGAGTCTTTGTCTTGTAAGTACATCTTCATTAAATGGAATCTTCTGATAAAATAAAGTATAGAAAATTTATATCTTCTGAACTCCTGGACGTGCCACAAAAGATTATTTGTGCATTGAGGCTTGAACATATTAATGAACTTCTTTCAGTGGTGTGCAGCAGCATCCTGGAATTTATCTGACATATAATTCCCATAAATCATTTGACGTTTTTCGTACGGATTCCGATGACTTGCTATTTACGGAGCTTTCTTATCTGAGTTGAGTTGTACCTCTTTAAATATAATTAGGCTGAACATATGCCTTTCAGCCACTTTTGTCCTTCAAGAACATGGCTTTTTCTTCCATAAAAATTGAGTATCCTTTTTTAACTAGTTGTCCAAGGCTAAGAATATTGTTCTTCATGTCTGGAACATAATAAACATCTTCAATTCTGCCTTGTTTGCCATCTTTCTGAGAAAAACATATTTCACCCTTTCGTTTAACCTCAATTTTTGATGAATCACCAAAAAAAACAAATCCGGAATCGATTTCATTTAAATTAGTAAAGAGATGCTTTAGTCCTGACACATGGTTGCTGGCACCGCTGTCAAGATACCAAAGAACATCATCTTCCGGAATCATATCTTTGTAGGCCATTAGCAGAACACCATTATTTTGTTGCTCCTCCGTTTCGACCAAATTTGCATTCTCCTCAACCTTCTTGTTAAACCAACAATCTTTGGCAAAGTGACCAAATTTTCCACAATTATAACATTCAATGAATCTGCCACCTCTTCCAGAATTTGATCTTCCTCCTCTGCCGCGACCACGTCCTTGTCCTCGCCAGTTTGATTGATTTGTTTGCACCTTTTCTTCATATCTTTTGTTTCCAGGCCCACGTCCTCTGCCTCGGTTAAAATTTTGATTTGAACGTCCACGGCCTCTTCCTCTAGTTTGTTGTGAATATAGCAGCTTGTCTTTGTCTTCAATAGATGCATTAGTTTTTAACACTTGAGATTCCACCTCTTCCTTTTTCAACAATCTTTTTGAGTATGCTTGCAGTGATCCCATGAGTTGATCAACAGTCATGGTCTCTATATCATTTGACTCTTCAATAGAAATTCCAACAAGCTGCAACTTTGTATCCAAGGGTCGTAATATTTTTTCATTCACACGAGATTCTTCAATTTTTTCTCCATAATTCTTCATTTGATTTACAACAGAGCAAACTCTCGTGAAGTAATCAGGGATTGATTCCGTATCTTTCATGTGTAAAGCTTCAAAGTCACCACGTAGGGTTTGTAATCATACCTTTTTTACTTTGTCAACACCTTTAAAGTTGTTCTGCAGGATCTCCCAGGCCTCCTTCGCTTTTGTTGCTGATGCCACCTTTTCAAACATGGCTTCATCTATGCCCATGTGTATAATTGACAAAGCCTGTTGATCTTGTTTCCGTGCTTTCAGTAGATTATTTTTCTGAGCCTGATTCAAGGCTCCCTCATTCTCAGGTTCATCATAGCCCTTATCAACAATTTCCCATGCTTCCTGCGATCCAAGCAAAGCTTTCATTCGGATACACCAGTGGCCATAGTTTTCTTTGGTAAGTTTCGGAACAGAAAAAGAATTATTCATGGTTGTTGGCTCTGATACCAATTTGTTGGTTTTGAATATAGGATTCTAGTATAGTTTAAGTATATAAAGAATTGAACAGAACATAAAAAGGAATAGAAGAACTATTTTTCTGGGAATATTTGTTGTTATGATATATTATCTCTTCCTCTTCAAGCTTCTCTATTTATAATAGGAGAATACAAACCATCTTACATGAATTAAACTGATACATCTCTTCAGTTCAATGAATTACATTTATTCTCAAATATTAAAACCATCCTTCTAGAATATTTTCAAAAATTCAAGAGTTAGTTTATTTAACAGTTGATAACTATTTACTAGCCCTTTCATAATACCAATTTTTATTAATTATTTGGAAGGACAAATAGTTTTATTTATGTCCTAACATTTGTCCCTGATTGCGGAACTTGTATATTAGGTTAAATCCTTTTAGAAAAATAAAAATTATTTTCTGATATGGTTATCGAACAAAATTCTTCCTTTTCCCATGCGTATTATTTATTGATAGGAATACTCAATTTTCACTATTTATTCTTACTATTTAATAGCTGTAGTAAATAATTTTAAGAGTAATTAACACTTTGCACCCCAGAAGTTTAGGCGCTTTTTCGATTTGGTCTCAAACAATTTTTTTTTCAATACGCGCCCGAATCTTCGATATGCACTCCTTCGACCATCTTCCGTCAAGTTGACCGTCAAAATTAACAGATGTGGGGTTTACACTTTGCACCCCACAAGTCTAATTTTTTTTCATGAATATTCTGAAACAGAGCACCTGAAAAAAGCTTGACATAAGATCAGATCTTCGACGACTAATCTTTAAACTTATTGCTTCCAAATGTTAATTCTGTGAATTGTAGTGCTTAGATAATTTTATAATCAGTGCCCGTATTAATAACCTAAATATACTGTGTATTCAATTTGTGCAGATGGAAGTTTTGGGTTTGTTTAATTTCTGGGATGGTAAGTTTAATATTTATTCTTGCTCACACTTTAGACTTTAGTATTAGCATGATAGGTCTTGTACTGACAATCGTTAACACAAACTTTAGTAACAGAATAATTGTAGAAACTAAAGTTGATATAAAAGTTGAATTTTGCAGATTATCAAGAAAAAGCAACAACACAAGCTTTCGTATGCCGCGATACACGTGCTGAAGAAGAACTTGTTGTGGTATCTTTTAGAGGTACGGAGGTATTTGATGCAGATTCTTGGCCATCTGACATTGATCTCTCTTGGTTGTACCAGCTTCGTTGCGGCATGGGAAAGGTTCATGGGGGCTTCTTGAAAGCTTTAGGCTTACAGAAGAGTCTAGGTTTCCCAGAAGAAATTGAACAAGTAGATGACAGACCAAGAGATTACAAGGGATTTATACATCCGGTCAACCAAGAGTCGGAGACGTGAAATTCAGAGAGTTCATGGAAGAGCAATTAAAGAATTACCGTATTCGGTATATAAGAACTGTTTACTGCAATGATATTGTGCTCAGGCTTCCTTTTGATGACAACAGTTTTATGTTCAAGCACTTTGGAGAGTGCCTCTACTTTAACAGTTTTTATCAAGGACAGGTAATCAGCTTATAACTTTCACTAAATCAAATTACACACACATCATGCACGGCTTCATAATTGTACATAGTACATACAATAGAAGATTAAGTATGAGCTTGTGGTTGATTAAGATTGTCACAGAGGAACCGAACAAGAATTACTTTTCACTTTTGGATGCCATTCCAAGGAGGGTGAATGCAGTTTGGGAACTTGCAAGAAGCTTTATCATTCCATACACAAGGGGAGCTGATTACAAGGAAGGGGCTCTTCTTCGACTAATAAGATTTATAGGAGTTTTAGTGTCGGGTATATCAGCTAATTTTCCCCAGAATTATATTGTGCTTCCCGGTTGGTATTATTTGGTGTATTGTCAACTCGTGACTAGCTAGCTACGCTAATCATGAGTTCTGATGTGATAGTTATTTTCTTCAAGTGCTCTGTTTCAGAATATTGATGAAAAAAAGAATAGACTTATGGGTGCAAAGTGCAAACCCCACATCTGTTAACTTTTAACGGTCAACTTGACGGAAGATGGTTAAATGGGTGCATATCGAAGCGATTTTTAAACATTAGGGTGCATATTGGTAAAAAAAATGTTTGAGATGAAACCGGAAAAGCGCCTGAACTTCTGGGGTGCAAAGTGTAAATTTCTCTAATTTTAATGATAATATATAGTTGCTTTATCGAGTAAATAAAGCAAATAATTTTTGCGTGCGACTTTCTAAATATTTAGATTTGTTGCTACTGTTATTAATTAGAAATAATCCAATTAACTACACTCAAAATATATTATTATCTTGTAACCTCATAAATATATAATAATAAAAAAAATTAATCGTGCACACTTGTTATATCCACGTCACGCGCGACACTTAAATAAATAATTAAATAAGTTATTAAATATTTCTTGCGTTATTGTAACTTTAATCAAAGAGTAATAATGTTAATTTAACTATTACTCTCGCCTATTCATGAATAATAAATTTTTGTACAATTAAAAAATAAAGTTATTAAATATTAAATATAATTACTTGAGAATTTGTGGTTGTTACATCTCTTCCTTTCTGGAGTATAATCTACGGGATTTGATAGACTATACTTAAATTCTTTCAGTGGGTATTGTTATTTTTCTTTTTTCGAACATAATCTACCAGATTTGATAGGGTATACTTGAATATTTTAGGACGGTCAGATTTTGCATAAAATCAAAATCGGTAATAATCTACAAAAATTCATAAATTATTTATTATGAATTAAGCAACTTTATCTCTTGTATCAATCAGTGGAAAGATTATATGTATGAAAGAATATTTAAAATATTGTCTCTAACTATAAATTCCATGAACACAACTGTTTTATTCAAAAACTGTGAAATCTCATATACCTTTTTATCTTTTTAAACTCATATAAACAATAAAAATCATAAATTACAGCTCATATATGCAACACTTACGCTATATATACTTATCTCTTTCATTGTTTAGTTCACAGCAATAACATTTTCGCAGTGATGAGTTATTCAAAAAACTTGGGTGGATCCTCATCTCTTCCAGGGGGGCATGGAGGAGCTCCTCATTATTCGTTCAATTCTGATGTGTCTTTAAGGACCAATGGTGTGTCAATGAATGCCAGCAGCACACCAGTCATTCTTGAAATCCCTAATGGATTTGATGTCATAGGTCGTGTTTAAGGACCAATGGTGTGTCAATGAATGCCAGCAGCACACCAGTCATTCTTGAAATCCCTAATGGATTTGATGTCATCAGGTCGTGTGGTGCAATTTGCACAGCATTTCGGGGTTTCTGTAACTATGCTTACTCGCCAGGGACTCATTTCTGCTGTTGATGTTCGGAATCCACAAGGTGCAATCCCACCCCCATTGCGTTTCTACAAGCTTCCAGGTAATTTTATTTTCTGGGACTTACAGTTGTTGGAATGCTGCTTCTGGAAACATTATTATTTGTTTCAATGTTCAATTTGCAGATGCTGCAGGTAATGTTATGGGAGGACGGATTCACTCTCACATGAAAGCAGCAAGTGTTGTTACGCTTGTTCTTGCCGTTTCTACACAAGTCTGATATTTTCATTCTATTATCTCTAGTGCGTTGTTCTGCAGTGCAAGAGATCCTCTAGCCATGTACTCTGATAAACTATCCGGTTCAAATAAATCATTTTCAAATATTTATTCCTTATGTTTTTCCAGATATGCACTTTTCGTTAGGGGCGCGACTTTATTGTTGCAATGTATTAGTTTATTTCATTTGGTATGCACACTGGAAATACATTTGAAAATCAATTATAACTTACATAAATATCAATGAAATAAAATAAGAGAATAAGGATTAAGATGTATCCGTGGTGGCTTTATTGAAAATGACTTCGCATTATATATTAAAATTTGTGCAAATTACAATACTAAACAAACTTTAACTCACCTTCACCAACAGCAGATGTAGTATTACTCACCTTCACCAACAGATCTAGTATACTCTTCATTTCTTCATCAAATTTTAAATTGTGCTCATATTTACAAAGATTGTGTGCTCGTATGTATGGTTTGAGGTGTATTGTTCTATTGTTAATCCTCAAGATTTCAGGTGTATTGTTCTATTTAGATTCTAAAGTTTGTCTATATAATATGGATTGATTTTTTCATGTATACTTTTGATTACTTTTGAAGTTACATGAAATGTATACTTTTGATAAATCATGGAGCTGCTTTGAAAGGAAAGAAAAATTAAACAAGAAGGATGTAATTTATACTAAAGAACCAAATAAAAATGCAACCAAGGAAAGAAACAAAAAGCATTGATTGTTAAAAATATATAACATTTCGACGTTTTGTGATGTGAATATTTAATTTAAGATTACAAGCTTTAAAATTTATTAATATTGATGGGAGGTTTTATATGTGCATGTGTATTTTATAATGTTAACTAAAAATATCTTAAAAATATATAATATGATCTTTTGAATAGCGTGAAGGGTGTATTTTCCTCTGTATAGAATATATGTAAATAACCTATAACAAGTCAATAATTCCTACAAAGAGGCCGACACACTTAAAGAATAAAGCTATTGCCAAAATTTTGTATTAAAATATGTTTGCATTCCGTAGACTCTGTGTCCAAAGAGTAGATATAACTTATTCGTGTGCTTTAGTACCCCTGTGTCATTTGTAGTATTACTGTCATGACTTAACATTTGCTGGGTCTTTCCCTTTATAAACTCATTAGTAGGCTGTATTGCAACTCTATCTCAATCATAATGAATGTTGCATGACTTCCTCCCAAAGAAAATTGTGTCAAGGAAATGTTCACCGCTTTTCATCAAAAGGTCCTCTTCCAAATGGCAACTCCAACAGGGTTGGTGTTCTCATGAATGCAAATAGCAGGAAACTGTGGGGAGCTTGTGGCCTTATGCATCATATGACTAATGTCAAGGAGGTCATGTGGGGAATACAATCAGGAGCTGCCAGATGTGTCGAACTGGGTTTTCACAAGGTACACATCGAGATTAATGAATTCTTAGCTTTCAATTTGATCTGATATCAAGAAGAAATGATCATCGAAGATGACTTAGTAGAAGTCATGACTATGTTTAACAATCCATGCAAATAACTTCATACTTGGCAAAACAGATCAGATCGTCACTCGAGTCCCAGTCTGATAAAATGCAGAGCAGCTGAGTAAATGGCTATGTATTGTTGGGAAAACCTTCCAGTCTTTACAGCAGTCCCTGCTCTATTCGGCATCTTGCGTCATTTTATTCTGGGTGACATAGGCTTGGCATTTTTCTTTAAAATAGTGACTAATTTTGGGTTCGCTGAGGTTCTTCAAGAATTCCCACCACCTATTCAAATAGACAAGGAGGCTCATGAAGATGCGATGTGCAGACCAAGCTGATCATGTCCCTTGAGGTGTTGAAGTTTAATATATTATATTTTATTAATAAACAATTTATAATTATTTAAGTTTTTCAGAACTATTTTATATAAATTTGATTATCATATTAAAAATAATTCTTTTTAATACTCTATGTAACACATGTATTTGGCTATTGCAATATCAAATGAACATGAATGATGGTCGTTGGGGTTGGTATGGATTAGTGCCTCTAAGGCAACATAATTTTGCAACATTGGTTAGGGCTATGGCGTGTGTTGTGTTTTTATCTTATTAATGGAATATCCCGGTTATTCAAAAAAAAAAAGATAGCAACTCTAACCTTTAATCAGTATTGTGATTCAGTTTTCCTCCGATGATTAACAATATTTTATCATAGCACATGATGATATCCCTGTGTAATCTCCTGATCTTTGGAAATATTAAAGAGTAATGTTATGTGTACGAAAATGTTTTACAGACTGACGTGTGGTTGCTATCTAAAATATAGTAAAATGTAGTAGCAGAGTGATAGTTGAGTAAACACCGACAATCTTTACTAATGTTACTGTCATATCATTTTGTATAAATTTTGTGTAGCGGTGTTTTGTGCGTGGTTTCCCCCAATAATATATACTACATGTACATAATTAGGTTCTACGTAATGATGTGGAATTGGTACGCATTAATCACTCCTTGAAACTAGCATTAACATAGAAAAATAACAATTATGTTACGATTATATGGTTATGGAACACAATTCTTTTTTTTTTTCATGTCTATTATTTATTTATAATAATACTCACTTTTCACTATTTATTCTTCCTGCTTAATAGTTGTAGTAAATAATTTTAATGGCAATCTATAGGTGCTCTATCGAGTAAACAAAGCAAATAATTTTTGCTTGCGACTATCTAAATATTTAGATTTGTCTCTCTACCATTATTAATTTAGAGATAATCCAATTAGCTACCCACAATATTATATATTATTCAGTATCTGGTAACCTCATAAATAAATAAAAAGGAAATCACGGGAAATACCTCTTTTCAACAAATAATTGCTCTCTCTATATATAAAAGACGATCTCAGGAGGCTGATGTGACGTCTTCCAAATCTCTTATTCTATTTTCTCTCAATTTCTTGAATTTCACTACTTATTGGTGTTTTGAAATATTAAAATTCTCGGCGGATAATAAAAGGTCTCACTATTAGTTTTTAAACTTTATCATTTAGGTTAGGTTATTTGTAAAGACCCAAACCAAAAGCTCGAAACCAAAAGCTTTAATGCAGTTTGTTGATTCTTATATATACACAAATGTATATATTTTGTGCCTGCGATGAAATTACACCAGAGGAGGGGAAATTACAGAGTAGAGCAATGATAAAGACATGAGAAATCAGTTGTTCTGAAAGTATCTTATAAATAGCCTTTCCATCTTAAAATGAAAATGGTTAGGTCAGTGCAGTGCAGCCAGTAGTGGATGTTAAACCCACAGTCTTTTACGGGAAAAGAGCAGCAGGAATCTGCCCGCCTTGCCATATGCCTTTGCTCATGTAATAGCTGGATATATATGACGTTCGCTGATAAATTGAATTTTCCTATTTTCACCATATATGTTAAGCAAGTCCCTCTTCTTTTCTCGAAAAGGGTATTGGTAGAAATACCATAAGTTCTTGCACAAGTTGGTGTGTATAGTATTATCGTTTATGCAATGATCGGATTTGATGGGACAACAGTGAAATTCATTTGGTATGTATTCTTCACGTTCTTCACCCTGCTATACTGCACCCGCTTTTACTTTTTTTGGGAATGATGACTGTTGTGGTGACTACCAAAGCCAACATTGCTGCAGCATTTTTTGCATTATAGAAATTTTTTTAGGATTTTTATTATCACTAGGCCAGTAAGTTCTTTCATACTCTTTAGCATGTATATACACTCTAGCGAAGCATGAGAATGTATGCAATAGTTAAGCAAGCCGTTTTTGTTTCTATTTAATTTGTGACAACAGAAATGCTGGTCTCGTTGAAATGATATTCATATGTATGTCTTTTCTTTTTAATATTTTACATTTATTTTTTTCTTCAGCCAAGTAAATTGAGCAATACAAAAATTCTCTATGGGACAAATGTCAAAAATCGTGGCTTTTTTATGATATGTAATAGTTGTCATATTAATATGCAGGAGTTGTATTATATAATAGAATATTGTACATGCACATATAAGAATCATTTGGTGACAATGTTGCCGGTCAAATTTCCAACACATGTTTAATTAAATTTGCTTTAGTTCAGGCATTTGTGTTAAAAATTTGCTATCGTATTTATGCGGTCATTATCTACTCGGCACTCACCTTCACCAACAAATCTAGTATCACTCTTTATTGTTTCATTAAATTTTAAAATTTTCTCATATTTACAAAGATTGTGTGCTCGTATATACCGTTTGTGGTGTATGCTTCTATTCTTAATCCTGAAGATTTGAGATGTATTGTTCTTTTTAGATTCCAAAGTTAGTCCATGTGTATATATATGTTAACTAAAATATATCTTAAAAATATATAATATGATCTTTTCAATAACATGAAGCGTGTATATTTCCTTTATATAAAATATAAGTAAATAACCTATGACAAGTTAATAATTCCGGCAAAGAGGGGACACGCTTAGAGATTAAATTTATTGTCAAAATTTTGTATTAAAATATGTTTGCATTCATTAGACTTTGAGTCCAAGGAATAGATATCACCTATTTGGTGTGCTTTAGTACTCCTGCGTCATGTGTAGTAATACTGTCATGACTTAACATTGGCTAGGTCTTTCCATTTATAAACTCATTAGTAGGCTGTATTGCATCCCTATCTCAATTATAATGAATGTTGTGTGAGTTCCTCGGGAAGAAAATTTTTTCAAGATAAATGTTCACTGCTTTCGTCAGTAGGTCCTCTTCCAAATGGCAATATTGAAACTTTAAGTGCAAAGATATATGTTTATATATGTGTGTTGTTGATTAATGTAAGAGAAGAGAGAACTCTTGTATTGATGTTGTAAAAGCTTTCAGAATTACATAATTAAGGAGATGAACATATATATACAGAAATAACATGTAGTAAAAGTCTAAGTTAATAAATGGAGAGCGGCTATTTACTGTTGAGCCACAAAGTCATGGTCTGCTGATCTAGGAGAGTTGACAATGTGCCAATATGAACTAGTGACTTTAACACCCCCCTCAAACTGAAGATGGTTGAAGAACCAGCTTGAGTTAGGAAACGTAATTGCGAAAATTTCCAGGAGGTTGAACTCTTGTAAATATATCTGCAGTGAGTTGTCGAGTGAGGAGGAGCTGAGTTTGATGCTCAGGCAGGTGGATAGCAACGGTGATTGGGGAATGAGAGTTTATGTTCTACAGGAATCTGAGTGCTGGATGTTTTGGGTGTATAGTTATATGTGGGTGCCTTCTCAGGAGTTGCTGACAAACTGTTTTGGAAAAGGTCTCAAAGAGTTGAAACACCAGAAACAACGAAGCACAGAAAAGCAGAAGCAATCGAGGTAAGGAGCTTAAAGCTCTGATACCATATTGAAACTTTAAGTGCAAAGATATATGTTTATATATGTGTGTTGCTGATCAATGTAAGAGAAGAGAGAACTCTTGTATTCATGTTGTAAAAACTTGCAGAATTACATAAGGAGATGAACATATTTATACAGAAATAACATGTAGTAATAGTCTAAGCTAATAAATGGAGTGCGGGTATTTACTGTTGAGCCACAAAGTCATGGTCGGCTGATCTAGGAGAGGTGACAATGTGCCAATATGAACTAGTGACTTTCACACACACCCCCCCCCCTTCAAACTGAAGATGGTTGAAGAACCAACTTGAGTTAGGAAACGTAATTGCGAAAAGAACCAACTTGAGTTAGTAAACGTAATTGCGAAAATTTCCAAGAGGTTGAACTCTTGTAAATATATCTGCAATGAGTTGCCGAGTGAGGAGGAGCTAAGTTTGATGCTCAGGCAGGTGGATAGCAACGGTGATTGGGTAACACGAGTTTATGTTCTACTGGAATATGAGTGCCCGATGTTTTGGGTATAGTTATATGTGGGTGGTGTTTCTGCTTCTCAGGAGTTGCGGACAAACTGTTTGTGAAAAGGTCTCAAAGAGTTGAGACACCAGAAACAACGAAACATAGAAGAGCAGAAGCAATCGAGGTGAGGAGCTTAAAGATCTGATACCATATTGAAACTTTAAGTGCAAAGATATATGTTTATATATGTGTGTTGCTGATCAATGTAAGAGAAGAGAGAACTCTTGTGTTGATGTTGTAAAAGCTTGCAGAATTACATAAGGAGATGAACATATTTATACAGAAATAACATATGGTAAATGTCTAAGCTAACAAATGAGATGCGGCTATTTACTGTTGAGCCACAAAGTCATGGTCTGCTGATCTAGGAGAGTTGACAATGTGCCAATATGAACTAGTGACTTTAAGAGCAACTCCTACGGGTTCGTGTTCTCATGAATGCAGATGGCAGGAGACTATTGGGACTGGGGAGCTTGTGTCCTTATGCATTACATGACTAATTTCAAAGCGGTCATGTGGGGAATACAATCAGGAGCTGGCATGGGATTTCACAAGGTACACATCGAGACTAATGACTTCCCTGCTTTCAATTTGATCTGATATCAAGAAAAAATGATCATGGAAGATTACTTAGTAGAAGTCATGAATATGTTTAAAACAATCCATGCAAATAACTTCAAACTCAGCAAAACATATCGCATTGTCACTCGAGTCCCAGATAAAATGCAGCACAAGAATTAATGGCTATGTATGGTTCGGAAAACCTTGCGGCCTTTGCAGGAGTCCCTGCTCTATTCGGCAACTTATGTCATTTTATCCTCCGTGACACGGGCTTGGCATTTCTATTTAAAATAGTAGCTAATTTTGGGTTTGGGGGAGGTTCTTCAAGAACTCTCACAACCTATGCAATTAGAGGAGGAGGCTCGTGAAAACGCCATGTTGACAAACCAAACTCATCATGTCCCTTAAGGTGTTGAATTTTAATATATTATATTTTAATAATTAATAATTTAAAATTATTTTAGTTTTTCAAAATTATTTTTTATAAATTTTATTATTATATTACAAATAATTATTTTTCTAATAATCTACGCAACACATGTATTTGACTATTGTAATATCAAATGTACATGAATGATCCAGTTAGCTACCCTTCATATATACCTAGAAACTAGAAACTAGTCGCTGATCAATTTTTCACCACTGTTTTTATCTGCATAAATCACTAATTTGGATATCATATATCACTATGTTATATATAAGAAATGTGAAAAATATAGATATATAAATAAATACACATATATATAATGTATATCATCATTATCTTCACTCATACTACATTGATGAAACTACTTGCATCATTATCAACCTCTTCCACTACTATAACCATGATTTGCCTATCGCTCCTTGTCATCATAACTTGTAACTACTAATGACTATCTACCGCCACCACACACCTCATTTGCTACCATCATGGAGCTCCTACAACTATAATTGATCATCAATAATCAACCACTAATAACAATCATAAGGAAATTATCTTAATTTTTAAAAATAAATTTGATGATATTACTGCATAAAATAGTGATTAACAACATATAAACTTGTGATTTCTGTAGTTATAAACGGTGATAGAAGGAATGGTTTCTAGTTTCTAGAATAACTTTGGTTTCTATGTGATCACTTGCCTATATATATATATATAATTGTGTATCTCGTAACCTCATTAAAAAAAAATATTATTATCGCGCGCACTTGTTATTTCCTCGTCACGGTACTTAAAATATATAATTAAGTTATTAAATATTTCTTGCGTCAGTGTAACTTTAATCATAGATTAATTATGTTAATATAAATATTAATCACGACTATTCATAAATAGTAATTTTTTGACAAATAAAAAATAAAGTTATTAAATAATAATTACATACTTGAGAATTTGGGATTGTTACCTCTCCATAATTATTTTTCCTTTGTGGAGTATAATCTACGAGATTTTGATAGAGTATACTGTATACTTGAATTCTTTTGGTGGATATCAAATATATGATTTTCTTCATTGTTATTTTTTTCCCGAACATAATCTACGAGATTTTTGTAGAGTATACTTGAATAATTTAGGACGAATATTATACTTTAAGGGGGTGTATTCGATTGGGATTTTAAAAGATTTTTTTCATTCATGAAATCCGACTGTATTCAATTGGGATTATTTAAAATCTATTAAAATCTTGAAATATTCAATTGAGATTTTAAATTATGCTACTGGTGGTATTCAATTAGGATTTCAAATTATGCTTAAAAATCCTATAATATTCAATTGAGATTGTTTAAAATTTTATTAAAATCTGAAGGCTGATGGATTTTTTTGGATTAAATAAAATTAGGGATTTTATGGGATTGGTTAGTGTATTTTATGTTTTTTGAAATCACACCAAAAATTAATGAGATTTTGAAGGATTGTGCTTAAATGGTAAAAACATTATATCAACTCTATGGCAATTTATCAAGAACCCACATAAAATCAAAATCAAATACAATCAATTAAAATCCATATATTAAAAACAATCAATTAAAATCTCAACCAAATACATGGCCAGAGTTTGCATAGAATCAAAATCTGTTATATTCTATAAAAATTCATAAATTCTTTATTAAGAATTCAGTACATATATATCTCTTCTATCACTGAATGAGTGGAAAGATTATATATGTGAAAAAAATATGCAAAAGATTGTCTCTAGCTATAAATTCCATGAACACAGCTGTTTTATTCAATAACTGTGAAATCTCATATCCCTTATTATCTTTTTAAACTCATATAAACAACAAAAATCACAAATTACAGCTCATATTGCTATCAGAGAGGTTTATCATGAACATCTATAAATTGCTCGCCTCCTAGTGCAACACCTTATATATACTTATCTCTTTCATTGTTTAGTTGGCAGCAATAACATTTTCTCAGTGATGAGTAATTCAAACCAACATTGTTTAACAAGCCCAATATCTAACTCCAGGGAGGCATGGAGGAGCTCCTCATTATTCGTTCAATTATGTGTCCAGAAGCAGCATTTGAACAACGGTAAGTTCTCGAAAATGAAATTATCTGGTAGCATGTAGAACTGCACTGCAGACGGATTGCACCCTGTGAATACGCAACATCGACATCAGAAATGAGTCCCTGCATGCCAGTAAGCACAGTTACAAAAAGCCCAGAATAAGGATTTAAGGATTTGTGTTCAGAATCTGCTATCGTTAGTTATATATTTATGCAGAAGAGTAGCCAGGGACACATTTCTGTTGTTGATGTTGCGTATCCACTAGGTGCAATCCCTCCTCAGTGCGTTTCTACAAGCTTCCAGATGATTTCCAATTCTGGGACTTACAGTTGTTTGTAATGCTGCTTCTGGACACATTATTAGTTGTTTTCATTTTCAATTTGCAGATGCTGCAGGTAATTTATGGGAGGAAGGGTGGTCTCTCATATGAAAGCAGCAAGTATTGTTACGCTTGTACTTGCCGTTTCTACAGAAGTCTGATGTTTTAATTTTATTATCTCTAGCGTTGTTCTGCAGTGCAAGAGATCCGCTAGCCATGTACACTGATAAACCATCGGGTTCAAATAAATCATTTTCAAATATTTATTCCTTATGTTTTTCAAGCTGATACATACTTTTCCGTATGGGCATCGCTTTATTCTTGCAATGATTTATTGCATTTAGTATACACATAGATAATACATTTAGAAGTAATCTATATATCTGACGTGGCGTATTCTAAATCTCTTATTCTAATTTTCCTCAATTTTGTTAGGATCATGTGCTTACCAGTGCGCTAAAAGCCAGAGCTTTTAAAGAAGATGCAACCTTATTTCCTTATACTTAGGACATTAATTACAAGCGCCTCGTGCTGGACACAGAGCCCATAATATCCCCAACAATCCCCCCGAGCATTTGCCTATCAGGATGCCTTCCTTGGGTTTCGAGCTTTTAGAGAAGGTGCAACCTTACTTCCTTATACATAACATATTACAAGCGCATCGTGTTCATGTTTATATAACTAGGTAGATGCTGGACACAGAGCCCATGATATCCCAACAATCCCCCCAAGTCAAGCTTCACAGCAAAGACGTGTCTTGATCTAGTCAATGCGGATCTCTGTGGTCCCATCTCGCCATCAACGCCATCTGGGAACAAATATTTTCTCTTGTTAGTCGATTATTTCAGCTGATTTATGTGGGTATACATGATTAAAGCAAAGATGAAGCATTGGATGGTTGTAAAAAATTGAAGGCAACTCTTTTTGCTTGTGCAACAGGCATTTGTGACACCAATCTTATATGACTTCTATAACTACGATCTTGGCAAGGCAGTCTTATATATAAAGGAGGATCTCAAGAGGCTGACGTGTCTTCTAAATCTCTTATTGTATTTTTCATCAATTTCTAGGATTTTAGTACTTATTGTTGTTTTGAAAACTTGAAATTCCGGCCAGAAATTGAAAGATCTCACTATTAATTATTGAACTTTATCATAAAGACGGAAAACAAAAGCTTTAACTCAGTTTGTTGAATATTTTTATATATACACACAAGTATATATTTTGTGCCTGCGAAGAAATTACAGGAGAGGAGGGGAAATGAGGGAGTAGAGCAATGATGAAGACATGAGAAATCAGCGGTTCCGAAAATGGTTACGTCAGTGCAGCCAGAAGTGGATGTCAAACACACCGTCTTTTATGGAAAACGACCAGCATGAATGTACTCGCCTTGCCATATGCCTTTGCACATGTAATATATAGGTGGATATGACGTTCCCGGATAAATTGAATTTTCTTATTTGTACCATATATGTTAAGCAAGTCCCTCTTCTTTTCTCTAAAAAGGTATTGGTAGAAATACCATATAATGCTCTTGCACAAGTTGGAGTGTATTATGTATAGTATTATCGTTTATGCAATGATCGGATTTGATTGGACAGTAGTGAAATTCTTTTGGTATGTATTCTTCACGTTCTTCACCCTTTTATGCAGCACTCTTTTTGGAATGATGACTATGGTGGGGACTCGTAATGCCGACATTATTGCAGTCATTGCTGTTGCACTTTTTGCATTATAGAATATTTTTTTAGGATTTTTTTAGGAGATGAACATATTTATACAGAAATAACATATAGTAAATGTCTAAGCTAATAAATGAGATGCGGCTATTTACTGTTGAGCCAAAAAGTCATGGTCTGCTGATCTAGGAGAGTTGACAATGTGCCAATATGAACTAGTGACTTTAACAGCAACTCCTACGGGTTCGTGTTCTCATGAATGCAGATGGCAGGAGACTATTGGGACTGGGGAGCTTGTGTCCTTATGCATTACATGACTAATTTCAAAGCGGTCATGTGGGGAATACAATCAGGAGCTGGCATGGGATTTCACAAGGTACACATCGAGACTAATGACTTCCCTGCTTTCAATTTGATCTGATATCAAGAAAAAATGATCATGGAAGATTACTTAGTAGAAGTCATGACTATGTTTAAAACAATCCATGCCAATAACTTCAAACTCGGCAAAACATATCGCATTGTCACTCGAGTCCCAGATAAAATGCAGCACAAGAATTAATGGCTATGTATGGTTCGGAAAACCTTGCGGCCTTTGCAGCAGTCCCTGCTCTATTCGGCAACTTGTGTCATTTTATCCTCCGTGACATGGGCTTGGCATTTCTATTTAAAATAGTAGCTAATTTTGGGTTTGGGGGAGGTTCTTCAAGAACTCTCACAACCTATGCAATTAGACGAGGAGGCTCGTGAAAACGCCATGTTGACAAACCAAACTCATCATGTCCCTTAAGGTGTTGAATTTTAATATATTATATTTTAATAATTAATAATTTAAAATTATTTTAGTTTTTCAAAATTTTTTTTATATAAATTTGGGTTAAATGACGTTTTCATCACCCAACTGACTACGAATTTTCACTTGGGTCATCAAACTCAAAAAGTTTTCAGTCAAATCACTTAATAGCACAAATGTTTCACCCGACTCATTAAACACACTAAATATTTCACTGCCGTTAAATGTGGTTGACTTTAGACGGTAGGCCGTTAAATTGTGCCACATAACGTGACACATCAGCTTTTTAACCAGTTAGATTTTTAACCCGATCATAAACTAACCCCGATATATACATACCACCTAGTAACTCACCCTCAATTCAAACTCCTAACTAAAACCTAATTTAGAATCTCCTCCCAAATTAGACACAACTTGTAATTGTGGAGATGATGAGAACACGCTCGGGAGTTGAGATTCAGTTGATTCCACATAAGAAACATAAGATCACTGAAAAAGATGCGGAGGAAGTCGAAGTCGATTCCGAGGAAGTCGAAAGCTGAGTCCCATAGTTAAAGCTTCACTATGACAGCAATGGCTTTAGTGAAACCCATCTCAATTTCCAAGTTTGGGAACTATCCAAAATCAAGAACATTACACACAAAACTCTTCACAATTAAAATGTCAGCTACCAACTCAAAACCCTCCATAAGTTCATCAAACAAAGACATCAAGAAAGGGATAATCAGACTCATTTTTTGAGGAACAAAGAGTTTAAATAGGCTGCTGATGAAATGCAAGGCCCAATGCGCCAGATTTTTGTGGAGTTCTTGGAGAGGGTTGAAGAAGAAATGAGGAAGGGGAAGTTGGAAATGGGTTATGGGTGCCAGGTTATAAGGTGATGGGGCGGGTTTAACAGTCCAATGATCTGGAGCAGCCACATAGGTTGTCAATCTGCCATGTAAGCACGCCAACTCAGTTTTCCGTCCAAGACTTAATGTCAGTAATGGCTAGTGACTTGTTTGAAAGTTTTTATTAGTACAATTATTTGATTAAAAACTTTTTGAATTTGATGATCCAAGTGAAAATTCGTAGTCAGTTGAGTGATGAAAACGCCATTTAACCCTTATAAATTTTATTATCATATTACAAATAATTATTTTTCTAATACTCTACGCAACACATGTATTTGACTATTGTAATATCAAATATACATGAATGATCCAGTTAGCTACCCTTCATATATATATATATATATATATATATATATATATATATATATATATATATATATATATATATATATATATATATATATATATGGGCTTACTCCACTACAAAATAATTAGCCTAGAAACTAGAAACTAGTCGCTGATCAATTTTTCACCACTGTTTTTATCTGCATAAATCACTGATTTGGATATCATATATCACTATGTTATATATAAGAAATGTGAAAAATATAGACATATAAATAAATACACATATATATAATGTATATCATCATTCTTCACTCATACTACATTGATGAAACTACTTGCATCATTATCAACCTCTTCCACTACTATAACCATGATTTGCCTATCGCTCCTTGTCATCATAACTTGTAACTACTAATGACTATCTACCACCACCACACACCTCATTTGCTACCATCATGGAGCTCCTACAACTATAATTGATCATCAATAATCAACCACTAATAACAATCATAAGGAAATTATCTTAATTATTAAAAATAAAATTGATGATATTACTGCATAAAATAGTGATTAACAACATATAAACTTGTGATTTCTGTAATTATAAACGGTGATAGAAGGAATGGTTTCTAGTTTCTAGAATAACTTTGGTTTCTATGTGATCACTTGCCTATATATATATATAATTGTGTATCTCGTAACCTCATCAATAAAAAATATTATTATCGCGCGCACTTGTTATTTCCTCGTCACGGTACTTAAAATATATAATTAAGTTATTAAATATTTCTTGCGTCAGTGTAACTTTAATAAAAGATTAATTATGTTAATATAAATATTAATCACGCCTATTCATAAATAGTAATTTTTTGACAATTAAAAAATAAAGTTATTAAATAATAATTACATACTTGAGAATTTGAGATTGTTACCTCTCCATAATTATTTTTCCTTTGTGGAGTATAATCTACGAGATTTTGATAGAGTATACTGTATACTTGAATTCTTTTGGTGGATATCAAATATATGATTTTCTTCATTGTTATTTTTTTTCCCGAACATAATCTACGAGATTTTTGTAGAGTATACTTGAATAATTTAGGACGAATATTATACTTTAAGGTGGTGTATTCGATTGGGATTTTAAAAGATTTTTTTCATTCATGAAATTCGAGTGTATTCGATTGAGATTATTTAAAATCTATTAAAATCTTGGAATATTCAATTGAGATTTTAAATTATGCTACTGGTGGTATTCAATTAGGATTTCAAATTATGCTTAAAAATCCTATGATATTCAATTGAGATTGTTTAAAATCTATTAAAATCTGAAGGCTGATGGATTTTTTTGGATTAAATAAAATTAGGGATTTTGTGGGATTGGTTAGTGTATTTTATGTTTTTTGAAATCACACCAAAATCAATGAGATTTTGAAGGATTGTGCTTAAATGGTAAAAAAATTATATCAACTCTATGGAAATTTACCAAGAACCCACATAAAATCAAAATCAAATACAATCAATTAAAATCCATATATTAATAAATATCAATTAAAATCTCAACCAAATACATGGCCAGAGTTTGCATAGAATCAAAATCTGTTATATTCTATAAAAATTCATTAAGAATTCAGTACATATATATCTCTTCTATCACTGAATGAGTGGAAAGATTATATATGTGAAAAAAATATGCAAAAGATTGTCTCTAGCTATAAATTCCATGAACACAGCTGTTTTATTCAATAACTGTGAAATCTCATATCCCTTATTATCTTTTTAAACTCATATAAACAACAAAAATCACAAATTACAGCTCATATTGCTATCAGAGAGGTTTATCATGAACATCTATAAATTGCTCGCCTCCTAGTGCAACACCCTATATATACTTATCTCTTTCATTGTTTAGTTGACAGCAATAACATTTTCTCAGTGATGAGTAATTCAAACCAACATTGTTTAACAAGCCCAATATCTACAGCTCCAGGGAGGCATGGAGGAGCTCCTCATTATTCGTTCAGTTATGTGTCCAGAGGCAGGATTTGAACAACGGTAAGTTCTCGAAAATGAAATTATCTGGTAGCATGTAGAACTGCACTGCAGACGGATGGCACCCTGTGAATACCCAACATCGACATCAGAAATGAGTCCCTGCAGGCCAGTAAGCACAGTTACAAAAAGCCCAGAATAAGGATTTGTGTTCAGAATCTGCTATCGTTAGTTATATATTTATGCAGAAGAGTAGCCAGGGACACATTTCTGTTGTTGATGTTGCGTATCCACTAGGTGCAATCCCTCCTCAGTGCATTTCTACAAGCTTCCAGATGATTTCTAATTCTGGGACTTACAGTTGTTTGTAATGCTGCTTCTGGACACATTATTAGTTGTTTTCATTTTCAATTTGCAGATGCTGCAGGTAATTTTATGGGAGGAAGGGTGGTCTCTCACATGAAAGCAGCAAGTATTGTTACGCTTGTACTTGCCGTTTCTACAGAAGTCTGATGTTTTAATTTTATTATCTCTAGCTTTGTTCTGCAGTGCAAGAGATCTCTAGCGTTGTTCCTTATGTTTTTCCTCATATATACTTTTCCGTATGGGCACAACTTTATTCTTACAATGATTTATTGCATTTAGTATACACATAGAAAATACATTTAGAAGTAATCTATATATTTGACGTGGCATATTTTAAATCACTTATTCTAATTTTCCTCAATCTTTTTAGGATCATGTACTTACCGGTGCGCTAAAAGCCCGAGCGTTTAGAGAAGCTGCAGCCTTATTTCCTTATACTTAGGATATTACAAGCGCCTCGTGCTGGACACAGAGCCCATAATATCCTCAACAATCGGCCCCCGTGTTCGTCTTTATATAACTAGGGAGATGCTGGACACAGAGCCCATAATATCCCAACAATCCCCCCCAATTCAAGCTTCACAGCAAAGAAGTGTCTTGGTCTTGTTAATGGGGATCTCTGTGGTCCCATCTCGCCCGCAACGCCATCCGGGAACAAATATTTTCTCTTGTTAGTCGATGATATCAACCGATTTATGTGGGTGTATATGATTAAAGCAAAGATGAAGCATCGGATCGGTTTAAAAAATTGAAGGCAACTCTTTTTGCTTGTGCAACAGGCATTTGTGACACCAATCATATATGACTTCTATAACTACGATCTTGACAAGGGAGTCTTATAGGATTTCCCTTCTTATTGATTAGTGTTTTAAAATTTTGAAATTCACGGCAGATATTGCTTGCTATTAATATTTTTCGAACTATCATTTCGGTTAGCTAGGTATCTATAAAGACAGAAGCTAAAAGCATTATTTTTTCCACATAATGAATATATATATATATAGAGAGAGAGAGTACTACTCCACTACAAACCCTCTTAATCTACAAACCTAAAACCGAGCTCCAATATCACTAAATTCTAAACACACTATCACTAAATCTTTCAACAACCCCACCTCCATCTTCTCCGGCTCCGCCTCCGCTCCTGGCAACTCCATGTCCTCCGCTCCCTCCATGTCTACCGCCCCGCCGCCCCGTTCACATTTACCATCCCTCCGGTTAGCCTCCACCGTCTCTACCACCAACGTCAACCCCACCTCCACCGCCTTCATCTCAACCTCTGCCACCACGACGTCCACCTCGACTTCTACCACCACCACCTTCACCCCAGCGAACTATCTCAGCCCCTACCTCTGCCATACTCGACATCGACCTCCACCTCCGCCATCTCAACCCCCACCCACGCATCCTCCATGCTCCCGCCCCTTTTGTGTCCACCACCTCCATCTCCAGCGTCGTCACAACCATCAGAATCAACAAACAAGACAAATCTGGAGGTCTTCATCAAGTTGTTGGGTAGTATAAAAGAAAGGTTTTTAGTTTGTATTTAGAGGGTGGTTTGTATTTGATCATGAGCCCCTCTCTCTCTCTATATATATATATATCTATGCATATATATATATATATATATATATATATATATATATATATAAATGAATATATAAAGGAGGATCTCAAGATGCTGACGTGTCTTCAAAATCTCTTATTGTATTTTTCATCAATTTCTAGGATTTTACTACTTATTGTTGTTTTGAAAATTTGAAATTCCCGCCAGAAATTGAAAGGTCTCACAATTAATTATTGAACTTTATCATTTCGCTTAGGTATTTGTAAAGACGAAAACCAAAAGTTTTAACTCAGTTTGTTGATTCTTATATATACATACACTGTTAGGTCCTATAAATTCACTATATAAGATGATATAGTGATCACAATCTTTATCACAGTATAACAATATAAGAGCTTGAAAACAATAAACTCTTATTCACAAAGCTTTTTAATGATTACAAAAACTCTCTCAGTGATTTATATTGTATCACTAAGAGCTGCTAGGGTTCTTAACAATATACTCGATAACTCAACTCATATAGAGTAACCCTAATCTGTGTTTATATAGACACAGTTACAAAATCAATCTCTGATTTGATATCCTATAAATCAGCTATGTATTCTATCAATCAAAGATTGCTCCAGTTTTCTGTTTAGTTTCCATAGTCAGCAAATCACTCCTCCGCTTCTATCCTTCCTTGAAGTATATCCGCTTCTGAGCTCTTTCCACGTGTAAACTCTGACGAGTCTTGACTATGTAAACTCTGATCAGACTTTATCAAACTCTGGTCAAACTTTACTAAACTCTGATCAGCTTCATCAAACTCTGATCAGCTTCATCAAACTCTGATCAGCTTCCAGCTTAAACTCTGATCACTTCTGTTCTAAAACAAACTTTAAGAACATTAGTAATCATCAATTATATCTAACAATCTCCCCCAACTTGTGCATAAATAAGTTATGTGCAAGTTAACAGATAATTGATGATGTCAAAACAGATAAGTCAAATGCAACAGAGTTTAAATATATAACAGAAAACTTTTTTTTTAAAACTTACAGATACTTTACTCCTTAGCTTCATAGACACCATTTGCTGTCTTTAGATACCCTCTGAGGAGTTCTCTTTCAGCTTCTTCAAGTACTGTAATCATCTGTCTCTTGATCTCTCTAAGCTCTGGATCTGAAACTCCAGTTTGATAAATTGCAGCTCTGAGATCATATATCTTGTTTCTTCTCAAGTCTCTATCCAGCCTGATATTGTAAGCTTTATCAGACTCTTCATTAAATGCAAGAGTTCTGATTCCAGCTATTGTCACTATTTTTGCTGAATTTTTCTTCATCTCAACCAGCTGTCCTTTATGATTGAGGTATTTAGGAATGAAAGGTCCAGCATTTTTGTTTCCTGTAATACCCATCTTTCTTCTGATTTGATCTTTGAGCAGATTGGAGATGTGCTGACATGACTTGTTTTTCACTTGAAATATGTGTGATACATATCTCAATTCCTCCCAGTGTTTAGCATAGAGATCTGCTTCAAGTACTCTAAACACTGTTCCATCAGACATGAAGTAGATAAGAATATTATCTCCTCTGTCATTCTTCACCAGCTGGACTGAATCAAGTTTGTCCATTTTTTCTTGCAATGCTCCAGTCTTGGGAGCACAGAGAGATGAGGGGTCATCTGGTCTTGATCCTATACTCTGATCAAATTTTTCATATTTGGATCCCAGCCCTCCTTTGTCTCTTCCTGCTTTACGATGAGAGATTGGTTGAATTGAGCCCTTTTCAAAGCTTATCTCAGTCATCAGACTAGGCTTTGCAAATCCAGCTAATGGAGTAATTGTTGGTTTGAACACAGCTTGAGCTTTGTCAGAGGTTGTGTCTTTCGTTGCATCCTTATTAACTTGAGCTATGTCAGAGGTTAATCTTTCTTTTTGAGGTTCTGCAACATGAGCTTTGTCAGAGATTGCAGCTTCTAATTTCTTTTCCTTTACAACTTGATCTTTGTCAGAGGTTGTAGACTTCTTCTTATCCCAGCCTTTCTCAAGGTGCTCATCTACTTTGCTTTTGCCCTTGGATGTATATTCATCTTCAGAGTATACCTTTTTGACTGGTAAACTCTGATCAGCAACAGTAGCTTCCTTGATCAATATCCCTTTTTCTTTTGGCTTGGTGGTTGATTTTGCAGGCTTTTAAATTTTTCCAGAGTTTATAGCTTCAACATGTTCCTTTTTCAGCTCAGCTTCCTCTGCAGCAATCAACTCCAAATCCAATTTGGCTTCTGGATTTTCTTGTTCAAAAATCAATCTAGCAAGCTCTTCATTAGTCATGGGTTTATCTGATCCAGTCACTGGTCTTTGCTTAGATCCTGATGTGATATTATGAGTTGGAGCAGACTTTGTGCTTTGCTTAGACTGTTTTTGACAGTCAGAGTTTGAAACTCTTCCATCAGTCCCTGCTTGAAATCTCTTGTGCTTTGTGAAGTCATCCACATCATCATCATCATCCTTCTTCTTTCTCTTCAGAGTTTGAGTAGTAGACTTGCATTTGACTTTAGCTACTCTCTCCCCCTTTTTGACATCATCCTCATCAGGAATTAGAATTGATGTGATCAGAGAAAGTGAAAATTGGATGGCTTCAAGCTGCTTGGACATCTTCTCTTGAGTTGATTCAATGATGGTCATCCTCTTGTCCAGGGATTCATTTGCAGACACCAGCTTTTGAACATTATCTTTCAGAGGTAGGAGAGTCCTTTTCTTCTCCATGTCATTTGTCTCCTTGATATTAGCCACTTCTGTTCTGAGACCATCTATTGATTTAGATGTCTGGGCATGAGCAGGATGAAATGTCTTCAGATAGAGAATTGTGCCTTTGAGGCTTGACATAACATCAGAGTTTGTTATTTTATTCTCTGCCATAGATAAGAATTCTTCAGCTTTAGTTGGCTCCAGAGAATGCTGGTGGCTCAGCCAGAGTTTATCCCATACTTCATTTGGTGGATCAACCTGAAGATCCCTGGGAAGTGGCTCAGAGTCTGTGTTCAGAGTTTTTAGCCTGGCATTATACTGGCTGGTAGACTCCCACTTGTGTTGTAGATGTGACAAAGGAGCTTCATCATCATTGTCATCATCTGAACTGTCATCATCTTCAGTCTCAGCATCTTGAACAGGATCAGGAACATACTTTGCTTTATCAGACTCAGTAATGGGAGCAACAGAGTTTGGCTTAATAGATTCTGCACCAGTCATTGCAAGAGACTGTAGTGCTTCCATTGCAACCTTGTCAGATTCTTCAACTACAGTATCTGACCTGTAGTTTTCAGGAGTTGTATCATGAACAATGGCATCCTCAGGAATCTTCATTGGAGATTGAGGAATTGGAGTTGGGGTTCCATGATCAGATATGGGAGATTTGGGATCAGACATTGCTGTTTCAGCTTCAGCTGTAGCTTGCTCCTTGCAAACAATTTCTTCATCTACTTCAGATGAAGTAGAAGATGCTGTAGGAGATGTTAGAGGAACAGCTTGGATAGGAAGCACCATCAGAGCTTGAGAATGTTCAGCAACTGGAGTTGATGGTGTTTGCTCTTCCTCAACTGTGAAGTCTGTTATTTCAGTGATTGGGACTTTTGCCCTCGCAGGTTTTTGAGCCCTTCTTTTGAATCTGGCTGGCTGTTGTTGAGGACTGGTCTGAACAGGGTCAGAGTTTGTTGGAGGAATAGGTTCAGAGTTTACTGCATGTGCAGGTTCAAGATCATCATAGTCATAGGCTGCAACAAGCCTCCTTCTTTTCTGCTTTGGAGGAGAAGCAGCTTCAGTGTCTACTGGAATCTCAGAGTTTGCTTGGGTCTCAGAGTTTACTTGAGCCACAGAGTTTAAATGAGCCTCAGAGTTTACTGGCTCATCAGTGTTTGTCTGCACATCAGAGTTCGCTTTCAGAACATGTGTAGTAACAGAGGTTCTTGTTCTTTTGGCAGTGGAGGGGGCTGCATCAGACTTTGCAGGCCTCTTGGGCTTGGATGCAGAAGTTCTGGGTTGTTTGGGGATTGTAGGAGAGACTGAAGGTTGAGGCTGTTGTGGTTGTGGTTGTTGTTGTACTGGGGGCATGTCCATCCTAGCTCTAACTTGAGCTGGAATTAGAAGAGGTCTCTGAATTGGATACTTCTCATCCTTGGAGATGAGGTCCTTAAACACTCTTTTATGAAGCCTGAATGGCTTGATCTCATCAACAACATCAAAATCTACCTCACCAACAGTAGCATTAAACAATAATTGACAGAATCTTGAGAAATATATGACTTGTCTATTCTCATGCATTCTTTCACCAATATTTCTAAGAACTAATCTACCAAAATCAAAATTAGTAGAGTAGATCAGAGAATACCCAATCTGCAGCATGTCCATTGGTATGGCATCCCAGTTTGTAGACTTCTTTTGAAAGGCCCTGGTGATGCAGTCGAAGAAGAAACTCCATTCCCTTCTGAGCCCTGGGCGCTTCAGTTGTCCCAATTTTTCAAGTGATTCACTGTAGCCCAAATCAGTCATCATTGTTCTCAGATTTGCATCTCCATTAGTGATATAAGCAATGTCTAGCTCTGGTAGGTTGAATGTTGTTCTGACTGTGGCTGGAGTAACAAAATACTCCTCCCATTCATATGAAAACACAATTGATGGTGATCCATCTTCACCACCATTGTCATACTTACCCGTCCTCCAAAAATTGATGATTTGGCTTCCTGAGAGTCTGGCAGGAGCGGTAAGAGCGGTAGCAATGGCACTCTGTGCAAGAAATTGCTGTATGGGATGATAATCCCTTGGAGCGTCGGCAGTGTTTAGAATAGCAGCATGGTTATTGGTAACAAATTCCACACCTGCAAAGATGAATGCTGTAGTGGCCATGAGAACAGAGTTTATGAAAGAAGGTGTTTGAGGAGGTGTGTGAGAGAAGATTTGAATTTCAGAGAGAAGGGAGTAAGAGTTTGTGAAGAGAGTGTGTGTGAGGATTAAGTGTATAAGTGAATGAGAAGCAATAAAATCTGATGTGATAAACTCTTCAGATTTTGTGTAGCTGTACACGCATGGCTCTTTGTTCACTTGGACACCTGTCAGATTTTAACTGGTAGATGAGAGTTAGTGGGATGGAGAAAGGAGAGTAATAATCATGAGCGCAGTAAAACATGTGCAGTTATAAATGCTGATTACATGTTCTCCTATTAAAATGTTTTTCATGTAAACCCACTAATAATACATCCGTTTGGAATACTCCCTTCATATTCTCTGAATATTTGAACTCCTGAAATGTATAAGAGTTTAGAAAATCAAGATCAAATCTCTCGAATTTTAAACTCTGAGATTTAAATTAAAGAAAATTAATTCTTAATACCTCAGAATAAAGACATAATTTATAGAAAATTCATCGAAAAATCAGAGTTTGTCATAAAATCCATAGCTCAATAATGTGCTTGTGAAATTATGTGTGTGATTTGACATATTTAATCAAAGACTAGAGAATTTCACAATTTCGTAATTATAAGGTAGACAAAAATGATTTATTTAAACTCTCAAGACATAGACAACAGACATACTCTGATGGAGAAATGTGTAAAAGAAACTAACCCCCTTTTTTTTTTTTTTTTTTTTCAAAGGACGCTTTTCAGTGTAAATGAATCACGACCTTTAAATATATTTTTGAAACAGTATTTCTCCAGTATTCAGAGATTGTGACAGGTCACCATAGATTATAAAATCTTGGCATTTACTTAATACCAGTAAATGTTTGGGTCTTCCCAGTCACTGTCATATAGACATCTAAGATCTCAAAGGAGTACCATGCTTATTTGCAGGGGTGTATATAGCATCAGAGTTTATAATCAATGTCTAATTTATTGAGAGAAAATGCAAATTAATCAGTCTCACTTATAATTAGGATATGTGAATTGTAATAGAGTCTCAATGATATCAACATGCATATGGTGTAATATAGTAGCACAAAATTGAGATCAAGATTAAAGAACTGAACTGAGATTCATGATTACTAATTCAGATCATGCTTCATAACATCTTCACAGGTTATTTGTCTCAGAGAAATAAGAATGAAATCATTAATCAAGATTCAGAGTTTACAAGCATCAGAGAATATCGTCAGAGAATGACGTCAGAGAATGTCAATCAGAGTATAGCAAACAGAGTATATCATCAGAGAATGTCATCAGAGTTTAACAATCAGAGTATATCATGGTAAGTGTGTGAGCAATACATATGGTAAATTGACAATTTAAATTTGAAAGATCTGACCATTATGTTTACTCAGTTCCTGATATCATTCCTAGCTCATTCACCAGCCTAGTAAAGGTTGCTTCACTTAGTGGTTTGGTGAATATGTCTGCTAGCTGCTGATCAGTAGGAACAAAGTGAAGTTCAATGGATCCTTCCTCCACATGCTCCCTTATAAAATGATATCTTATACTGATGTGCTTTGTCAGAGAATGTTGAACTGGGTTTCCTGTCATAGCAATAGCACTTTGGTTATCACAATAAATAGGAATTTTAGAAAAGGATAACCCATAGTCCAACAATTGATTCTTCATCCAAAGAATTTGAGCACAGCAGCTGCCTGCAGCTATATACTCTGACTCTGCTGTTGATGTTGATATTGACTTTTGCTTCTTGCTGTACCAAGAAACAAGTCTTCCACCTAGAAATTGACAGCTTCCACTGGTGCTTTTCCTGTCAATTTTGCAACCTGCAAAATCTGCATCAGAGTATCCAATTAGACTGAAATCTGATTCTCTAGGATACCATAATCCCAGTGATGTGGTTCCCTTGAGATATCTGAATATCCTCTTTACTGCAATCAGATGAGGCTCTCTTGGATCTGCCTGAAATCTTGCACATAGACATGTGGCATACATGATGTCTGGTCTACTGGCAGTCAGATAAAGCAAAGATCCAATCATTCCTCTATAGTTTGTGATATCCACTGATGCACCAGTATCTTTGTCTAGTTTGGTTGCTGTTGCCATAGGAGTAGTTGCAGCTGAACTGTCTTGCATACCAAATTTCTTCAAAAGATTTCTGGTATACTTGGCTTGATTTATAAAAATCCCATCTTCAGTCTGTTTAACTTGTAAACCCAGAAAAAAACTGAGTTCCCCCATCATGCTCATTTGGTACCTAGACTGCATGAGCTTGGCAAATCTTTGACAGAGTTTAGCATTAGTGGAGCCAAAAATAATGTCATCAACATAGATTTGAACTAAGAGCAGATCATTACCATGATTCAAATAAAACAAGGTTTTATCTATGGTACCTCTTGTAAATCCACTTTCAAGAAGAAATTGAGCTAGAGTTTCATACCATGCCCTTGGAGCCTGCTTTAGTCCATAAAGTGCTTTGTCCAATCTGTAGACATAGTCTGGATGCTTTGGATCCACAAATCCTGGAGGTTGTTCAACATATACCTCCTCATCCAGTTTCCCATTTAGAAAAGCACTTTTGACATCCATCTGAAATACCTTGAATTTCTTGTGAGCAGCATAGGCCAGAAAGATTCTAATTGCCTCCAATCTTGCAACTGGAGCAAATGTCTCATCATAATCAATACCTTCCTGTTGTGAATACCCTTTTGCCACAAGCCTTGCTTTATTCCTTGTAATGACACCCTCACTGTCAGTTTTGTTTCTGAACACCCATTTTGTACCAACTATGGATCTGTCTTTAGGTCTTGGTACTAGGGTCCATACTTTGTTTCTCTCAAACTCATTTAGCTCCTCTTGCATTGCTTGAATCCAGTCAGCATCTTGAAGAGCTTCCTCCACTTTCTTAGGTTCAGTTTGTGACAGAAAGCAATGATGTAGACACTCATTTGCTGTAGCTGTCCTTGTTTGCACACCTGCTTCTGGATTGCCAATTATTAAATCAGATGTGTGAGATTTTGTCCACTTCCTAGCATGTGGAAGTTGACCATTTTCATCATTGGATCCTCCCCCTTGATCCATGCTCTCCTGATTCTGTTGATTATTCTCTGTAGCTCCCCCTAAATTTGTGTTATCAGAGTTTGAATCAGTATTCTCTGATGAGTTTGAGTCAGCATTCTCTGATGAGTCTTGGGTAGAGTCTGAAACATTCTGATGCTCCCCCTCAACAATTGCTTCATTATCATGAACTTGTAAATTTTCACCAGAGTTTGCTGTATTTTGTTCACAGTCAGAGTTTAACTGTTCATCAGAGTTTGTTGAATCAGAGAATATTTCTTCATTTTCAAAATGCAGTTCTTCATGATCATCCATATCTGATAATCCCATGATTCTTTTGTCATCAAATGACACATGTATAGATTCCATGATCACCTTGGTTCTGAGGTTGTAGACTCTGAAGGCCTTTGTTGTCAGAGGATAACCTACAAAAATGCCTTCATCAGCTTTTAAATCAAACCTGGTAAGCTGTTCTGGATGAGTCTTCAATACAAAGCATTTGCACCCAAATATGTGAAAGTACTTCAGATTTGGCTTCTTTTTCTTCACCATCTCATATGGAGTCTTACCATGCTTATTAATCAAGGTTGCATTTTGAGTGAAACAAGCTGTTTGAACAGCTTCTGCCCAGAAATAAGTAGGTAGTTTAGCCTCATCAAGCATAGTTCTGGCAGCTTCTATAAGAGTCCTGTTTTTCCTTTCAACTACACCATTTTGCTGTGGTGTACCAGGTGCAGAGAATTGTTGCACTACACCTCTTTCTTTGCAGAACTCTTCCATTGTTGAATTTCTGAACTCAGTTCCATTATCACTTCTAATGATCTTCACTTTGTCTTCAGATCCATGATCCAGTTGCTTCACATGATCCATCAGATGCAAGGCTGTTTCATCTTTAGTGTGAAGAAAATATACCCAAGTGTATCTGGTATACTCATCAACAATAACAAGAGCATATTTCTTCCTTGCAATGGATGGTACATTAACTGGTCCAAATAGATCAACATGTAGAAGATAATATGGTTTCTTTATTGAGAATTCAGTCTTACTCTTGAAAGATGTCTTTCTCTGCTTGGCCTTTTGACATGAATCACATAATCCATCAGATGTGAGTAGTGATTCAGGGAGTCCTCTCACAAGCTTTTTCTTGATAAGCTCATTTATAGAGTTGAAATTGAGATGTGAGAGTTTCTTGTGCCACTTCCAACTTTCTTCTGCAGAGATTCTTGTAGACAGGCAGATTGCTTTTCCTTCAGAGTTTGTAGGCAAGTGGATTTCATAAATATTCCCATGTCTGTGAGCAATCACTGCCACTTTGCCTGTTGACTTGCTTACTATCTCACTGTGTTTTTCATAGAAATCAACATGATATCCTCTGTCACAGATTTGACTGACAGAGAGTAAATTGTGTTTTAGCCCTTGAACAAGAGCTACATTTGATATGATGACATTTCCAAGATTGATGTTGCCATATCCCAGAGTCCTTCCTATGTTGCCATCTCCATAAGAAACACTTGGGCCAGCCTTCTCCACAAACTCTGACAGCAGGGACTTATTTCCAGTCATGTGTCCTGAACATCCACTGTCCAAGACTAGAATATTCTTCCTGTTGCCCTGCAATCACAAAGACCACTAATTGTTAGTTTTAAGGACCCAGACTTGCTTGGATCCCTTGGCCTTATTAAGTTTGTTAGCTTTTGCAGCGGAATAATTATTATTATCAGAGTTTGAGCTAACAGACTTTGCAACAGAGTTTGTACTGGAAACAGAGTTTGTACTTGCAGAGTTTTTATTAACCTTTAAAGAAGGTTTCAATTGATAATAATCATAATACAAACTATGATATTCTTTGCAAGTATAAATAGAATGCCATAAACTACCACAATGAAAACATGGATCTTGTGGTTTATATCTAATACTACTTTTTCTAACTCCAGACTTTGTAGGTAAAGAGTTAATGTCCTTGTTCTTCCTGCAAAAATTTGCAAGATGATTAGTATTCCCACAGTTATGGCATGTCTTCCTAGGTGCATTTGGAATAGGCATGTAGTTATTACTCTTGTCTATTCCAATCTTGCCATTTCTATTTTTCCTAGGCTCCCTGTTTTTGTCATCAGACTTTACCTCTTTAAGCTTATGTTTAAGCTGTTTCTGAGTCATGAGTCCTATGTTAACCTGTTTGGGCTTATCAGATTTTAAATTGTTGTTAATCTCTGATTTTGGTCTATTCTGTTTAGACTTAGAGGATTCAGCAACAAATTTAACAGGTTTAACCTTAGGTTTTTGAGTTTTAACAAACTCTGCTTTTGATGACTCAGCTTCTGAGTTATCAGTGTAACCTAGTCCCTTCTTCCAGTTTCCACTACCTAAGATATCCTGAGTAGTTTTGCCTGAATTAGTCCATGTCTTAATGATCTCCCTTTCCTTAGCAAGTTCTGATTGAAGAGATGCATACCTCTTTAATAATTCATCTTTGATAATGACAGCATCATCTCTTTCTTTCTGAACTTCCAACATTTGAACTAATTCTTTTTCTAGATAATCATTCCTTTTCTTCACACTTAGAGTTTCAGATTTTAATCTTTCATTTTCTAAAGTCTGATCTCTAAAGCTGATATGCAAAGTTTTAAGAAACAATCTTAACTCAGTTATATCTTCAGTATCAAAGGCAAGAGTAGAATGAGGTACCTTTGCAGTAGATTCAGAGTTGTTGTCAGTGTTTGCCATCAGAGCATAATTGACTTCTTCCTCTAAATCAGATGTATCTGTCCAGTTTCCTTTCTTGGTGATAAAGGCTTTTTCTTTTTCCTTCTTGGCTTTCTTGCATTCAGATGCAAAGTGACCCTTTTCACCACAGTTGAAACAGGTATACTTGTCAGCCTTTCCAGCTTTCCCTTCCTTGCCCTCATTCTTCTTGAAGTTCTTCTTATCATAAACTCTGTCAGAGTTTCTGTCTTTCCTTGAAAAACTTTTGCCTTTGTTGAACTTTTTGTAAGCCAACTTCTTGAAGCTTTTCACCATCAATGCTGCTAACTGCATCATCTCACCATCACTGTCATCGGAGTCTGAGACATCAGAGTTTGAGTCATCAGAGTTTGATGACTCAATGTCAGACTTTGTGACATGAGCTTTTCCTTTGCTCTTAGCAGCTTCCTCTTGAACTTTCAGAGCAACAGACTTTGATTTGCCTCCATGACGTTTGTTTCTTTGCTCCATCTCAAGTTCATGGGTCTTCAGTCTTCCAAAAACATCATCAAGAGACATTTCTCCAAGATCAAGATTGTCTCTTATTGTGGTGACTTTCAAATCCCACTTTTCAGGAAGAGCCAGAAGGAATTTGAGGTTTGAATCTTCAAGATCATATTCCTTATTCACCAGAGATAAGTCATTCAACAGTTTGACAAATCTGTCATACAGATCTGTCAAGGACTCACCAGATTTTGAGTCAAAGTGCTCATACTCCTGTGTAAGGATGGTTTTTCTGTTCTTCTTGATGGCTTGAGTTCCTTGACATCTGGTTTCCAGAGCATCCCAGATTTGTTTAGCAGTTTTGCACCCAATCACCCTATTAGACATTGCATTATCAAGGGCACTGTGCAGAAGGTGTTTCACCTTAGAGTCTTTACCAATTGACAAGATGTCCTCAGGGGTATAATCTTTCTTTTCTTTTGGAACCATCTTCTGAGGTTCATCTGCAAGCCCAACAGAGAGCTTGGTGGGCATATGTGGTCCATCATAGATCCTGTCAAGGTATTCTGGATCAACAGAGTCTAAGAATATGATCATTCTCTCTTTCCAGACTGGATATTCAGATGTCTTAAGAATTGGAACTCTAAAGGATGAAGCTTGTGATTTTTCAGACATGATTGTGATTAAGATCTCACTGTAGTAATCTTAACAGAGCTGGCTCTGATACCACTTGTTAGGTCCTATAAATTCACTATATAAGATGATATAGTGATCACAATCTTTATCACAGTATAACAATATAAGAGCTTGAAAACAATAAACTCTTATTCACAAAGCTTTTTAATGATTACAAAAACTCTCTCAGTGATTTATATTGTATCACTAAGAGCTGCTAGGGTTCTTAACAATATACTCGATAACTCAACTCATATAGAGTAACCCTAATCTGTGTTTATATAGACACAGTTACAAAATCAATCTCTGATTTGATATCCTATAAATCAGCTATGTATTCTATCAATCAAAGATTGCTCCAGTTTTCTGTTTAGTTTCCATAGTCAGCAAATCACTCCTCCGCTTCTATCCTTCCTTGAAGTATATCCGCTTCTGAGCTCTTTCCACGTGTAAACTCTGACGAGTCTTGACTATGTAAACTCTGATCAGACTTTATCAAACTCTGGTCAGACTTTACTAAACTCTGATCAGCTTCATCAAACTCTGATCAGCTTCCAGCTTAAACTCTGATCACTTCTGTTCTAAAACAAACTTTAAGAACATTAGTAATCATCAATTATATCTAACATACACGTATATATTTTGTGTCTGCGAAGAAATTACAGGAGAGGAGGGAAAATAAGGGAGTAGAGGAATGATGAAGACATGAGAAATCAGTTGTTCCAAAAGTATCTTATAAATAGCCTTTCCATCTTACCATGAAAATGGTTACGTTAGTGCAGCCAGAAGTGGATGTCAAACGCACTGTCTTTTATAGAAAACGAGCAGCATGAATATAGTACTCGCCTTGCCATATGCCTTTGCACATGTAATAAGTGGATATGACGTTCCCGGATAAATTGAATTTTCTTATTTGTACCAAATATATTAAGCAAGTCCCTCTTCTTTTGTCTAAAAAGGTATTGGTAGAAATACCATATAATGTTCTTGCACAAATTGGAGTGTATTATGTATAGTATTATCGTTTATGCAATGATCGGATTTGATTGGATAGTAGTGAAATTCTTTTGGTATGTATTCTTCACGTTCTTCACCCTGCTATACTGCACTCTTTTTGGAATGATGACTATGGTGGTGACTCCTAATGCCGAGATTATTGCAATCATTGCTGCTGCACTTTTTGCATTATAGAATATGTTTTTTAGGATTTTTATGATCCCTCAACGAGTAAGTTCTTTGATACTCTTCGGCATGTATATACACTCTAGACAAGCATGAAAATGTATGTAATGGTTAGACAAGCCTTTTTTCTATTTAATTTGTGACTACAAAAAATGTCGGTCTGGTGGAAATTATATTGATAGGTATATCTTTTCTTTATAATATTTTTACATTTATTTTTTGCTTAAGCGAGGTAAATCAAGAAATACCAAAAATCACTATCACACAATTGTCAAAAGTGGTCGCTTTTTTATGATCGGTAATAGTTGCCATATTAATATGCATGAATTGTATTATATAGTAGATTGTATATGCACATATAAGAATCATTTGGTGACAATGATGCACGTCAAATTTCCAAACACATGTTTAATTAAATTTCCTTTAGTTCAAACATTTGTGTTCAAAATGCGCTATCGTTATTTCTCCGGTCATTATCTACTCGGCACTCACCTTCACCAACAAATCTAGTATCACTCTTCATTTCTTCATCAAATTTTAAATTTTGCTCATATTTACAAAGACTGTGTGCTCGTATGTATCATTTGAGGTGTATTGTTCTATTCTTAATCCTCAAGGTTTCAGGTTTATTGTTCTATTTAGATTCCAAAATTTGTCTATATAATATAGATTGATGTTCTCATGTATACTTTTGATTATATTACATGAAATGTATACTATCAATCATGAAGCAGCTTTGAAAGGAAAGAAAAATCAAGAAGGATGTGATGTATACTAAAGAACCAAATAAACACAATGCAACTAAGGAAAGAAACAAGGAGCATTGATTGGTAAAAATATATAACATTGGGAATTTTTGTGGTGTGAATATGAGGAGATACGTGAACCTTTAAAGGAATAGAACATTAAAATTCAGTAATATTGATGGGAAGTTTTATATGTGCATGTGAATTTTTTTTTTTTTTGTCAGGCATGTGAATTTTATAATGTTAACTAAAATATATATATAATATGATCCTTTGAATAGCGTGAAGCCTGTATTTTTCCTCTGTATAGAATATAAGTAAATAACCTATAACAAGTCAATAATTCCTGCAAAGGGGCCGACACACTTAAAGAATAAATCTATTGTCAAAATTTTGTATTAAAATATGTTTGCAATATTCCATAGACTCTGAGTCCAAGGAATAGATATCAACTATTCGTGTGCTCTAGTACTCCTGTGTCATTGTAGTATTACTTTCATGACTTAACATTGGCTGGGTCTTTCCCTTTATAAACTCATTAGTAGGCTGTATTGCATCTCTATCTCAATCATAATGAATGTTGCATGAGTTACTCCCAAAGAAAATTGTGTCAAGATAAATGTTCACCGCTTTTCATCAGAAGGTCCTCTTCCAAATGGCAATTCCAACGGGGTTGGTGTTCTCATGAATGCAGATGGCAGGAAACTGTGGGCAGCTTGTGGCCTTAAGCATCACGACTAATGTCAAGGAGGTCATGTGGGGAATACAATCGGAGCCGCCAGATGTGTAGAACTGGGTTTTCACAAGGTACACATCGATTGAGACTAATGACTTCCTAGCTTTCAGTGTTATCTGATATCAAGAAGAAATGGTCATCGAAATGACTTAGTAGAAGTCATGACTAGGTTTAACACAATCCTTGCAAATAACTTCAAACTTGGCAAAACAGATCGCATCGTCACTCGAGTCCCAGGAAGATAAAATGCTGCGCAGATGAGTAAATGGCTATGTATGGTCGGGAAAACCTTCCGGTCTTTGCAGCAGTCCCTGCTCAAGCACTACAGGAAAAGAGGTCATTTTCGGCCGTCAAATTCTGGTCAAAAATAGCCGCTCTTCTTGTAGTGAAGGAGGATGAGGGCGTGTTCTAAATCTTTTATTCTATTTTTCCTCAATTTCTAGGATTTCACTACTTATTGGTGTTTTTAAATTTGAAATTCCCGGCAGAGATTGAAAGGTGAGACTATTAATCATTGAACTATATCATTTCGGTTTGGTATTTAATTTGTGACTACAGAAAATGCTGGTATGGTGTAAATGATATCTATAGAGAGCAAAAATCACTATCGGAGAAATCAAAAGTTGTCGCTTTTTTATGATCATTAATAGTTGCCATATTAATATGCATGAATTTTATTATATAGTAGATTGTATATGCACATATAAGAATCATTTGGTGACAATGATGCACGTCAAATTTCCAACACATGTTTAATTAAATTTCATATGTATGTCTTTTCTTTTTGATATTTTACATTTATTTTTTTCTTCAGCCAAGTAAATTGACCAATACAAATATTCACAATGGGACAAATGTCAAAAATCGTCGCTTTTTTATGATATGTAATATTTGCCATATTAATATGCAGGAATTGTATTATATAATAGAATATTGTACATGCACATATAAGAATCATTTGGTGAAAATGTTGCACGTCAAATTTCCAACACATGTTTAATTAAATTTTCTTTAGTTCAGGCATTTGTGTTAAAAATTTTGTATCATGTTTCTGCGGTCATTATCTACTTGGCACTCACCTTCACCAACAAATCTAGTATCACTCTTTATTTCTTCATTAAATTTTAAAATTTTCTCATATTTACAAAGATTGTGCGCTGGTATGTACCGTTTGTGGTGTATGGTTCTATTCTTAATCCTCAAGATTTGATATGTATTGTTCTTTTTAGATTTCAAAGTTTGTCCATGTGTATTTATATGTTAACTAAAATATATCTTAAAAATATATAATATGATCTTTTCAATAAGGCGAAGCGTGTATTTTTCCTTTATATAGAATATAAGTAAATAACTCATGACAAGTCAATAATTCCGGCAAAGAGGACACACTTAGAGATTAAATCTATTGTCAAAATTTTGTATTAAAATATGTTTGCATTCAGTAGACTCTGAGTCCAAGGAATAGATATCACCTATTCGTGTGCTTTAGTACTCCTGCGTCATTTGTAGTAATACTGTCATGACTTAACATTGGCTAGGTCTTTCCATTTATAAACTCAGTATTGCATCTCTGTCTCAATCATAATGAATGTTGCATGAGTTCCTCCCGAAGAAAATTGTGTCAAGATAAATGTTCACCGCTTTTCATCAGAAGTTCCTCTTCCAAATGGCAACTCCGACAGGATTGGTGTTCTCAAGAATGCAGATGGCCGGAGACTGTGGGGAGCTTGTGTCCTTATGCATCACATGACTAATGTCAAAGCCGTCATGTGGGGAATACAATCAGGAGATGTCAGATGTGTTGAACTGTGTTTTCACAATCCATGCAAATAACTTCAAACTCGTCAAAACAGATCGCATTGTCACTCGAGTCCGGGATAAAATGCAGCTTAAGAAATGGCTCATGAAGATGCCATGTTGACAAACCAAGCTCAGGTCCCTTTAGGGGTTGAAGTTTAATATATTATATTTTAATAATTAATAATTTAAAATTATTTTAGTTTTTCAAAATTATTACAAATAATCATTTTTCTAAAACTCTACGCAACACACGTATTTGACTATTGCAACATGAAATGGACATGAATGATTATCATTGTTGTTGGTATGGATTAGTAGTAACATAATTTTGCAACACTCAGTGTTCATAAAATTGCCTAGGCCATCTGTTATGATGTAGTGCTTGAATGTAGTTTTCAGTGGTGTAACATGGCAGCTAATATTTTTAATTTTTGTTTTTCTAGGTAATTTCTAGTGGTAGCTTCTCTTAGGAAGGCATGCCCTCTTCACATGTTATGCTTGTATGATTGCTGGTTAGGGCTATGGTCTGTGATGTATTTTTATCTTATTAATGGAATATCCATGTTTATCAAATCTATGGTGTATTTTTATCTTATTAATGGAATATCCATGTTTATCAAAAAAAAAAAGATAAGGGCTCTAATCTTTAATTAATATTGTATATATTGTGATTCAGTTTTCCTTTAGTGATTAACAATATTTAATCAAAAAACATGGTGAAATCACCCTGTAATCTACTCATCTTTTAAAATATTAAAGAGTAATGTTTTTTGCACAAAACTATTATACAGAATGATGTGCCATATTGCTATCTAAACTATAGTAAAATGAAGTTGTCGAGTGATGGTTGAGGAAACACAGACAATCTTATTAATGTTAATGACACATCATTTTGTGTAGCCAATTTTGTGCGTGATTTTCCCCAATAATACTACATGTACAAAATTAGGTTGTACATAATGATGTGGAATTGTTAAGCATTAATCACTCCTTGAAACTAGGATTAACAAAGAAACTGAAAAATTATTTTATGATTATATGGTTATCTAACACAATTCTTTCCTTTTCGATGTCTATTATTTATTTATAATAATACTAATTTTTCACTATTTATTCTTACTACCTAATAGTAGTAGTAAATAATTTTAATGACAATCTATAGTGGCTCTATTGTGAAAAATAAAACATATAATTTATGCGTGCGACTATCTAAATATTTAGATTTATTGCAACCATTATTAATTTAGAAATATTCCAATTAGCTACACTCAATATATATATATATATATATATATATATATATATATATATATATAATTGATTATCTCGTAATCTCATCAATAATAAAAAAAATTATCGCACGCACTTTTTATATCCTCGTCACAGTACTTAAAATAAATAATTAAATATTTATTACGTCACTATAACTTTAATCAAAGCGTAATCATGTTAATTTAACTATTATTCGTGCCTATTTATAAATAGTAATTTTTTGTACAATTAAAAAATAAAGTTATTAAATAATAATTACGTACTTGTGAATTTGGGGTTGTTACATCACCATAGTTATTATTACTTTATCGAGCAAGATTTTGATAGAGTGTACTTGAATTCTTTGGGTGGATATCTAATATATGATTTTTTTTTCATTGTTATTTTTCTTTTTCCGAACATAATCTAAGAAATTTTGATAGAGTATACTTGAATAGGGGTGAGCATTCACTCGGTCCGATCCAAAACCGGATCAAACCGAATAGACCCAGAATCGAAGGACCGAACTTTATTTTGGTCTATTCGGTCCGGGCCGAATGGACCGAATTTTCAGAAAATTAGGACCGAACCGAATTTACACGATTCGGTTTGGTTTTTCGGTTCCAGTTCAGTTTTACTCACCCCTAATTTTAGGACAGGTATTATACTTTAAGGGGGTATATTCGATTGAGATTTTAAAGGATTTTTTTTCATTAATGAAATCCGAGAATATTCAATTGGGATTATTCAAAATGTTTTAAAATCTTAGGATAGTCAATTGAGATTTTTAATTATTTTACAAAATTTGGTGGTATTCAATTAGGATTGAAAATTATGCTTAAAAATCCAATGGTATTCAATTGAAATTGTTTAAAATCTATCAAAATCTGAATGGTAATGGATTGTTTGGATTTCATAAAATTATGGATTTTGTAGGGATTCCGTTTTTTGAAATCCCACCAAAAAATTAATGTGAGTTGGAGGTATTTTGCTTGAATCCTAAAGAATCTATATAACTCTATTTTATGACATTTTATCAAAAATGCCCATTAAATTTAAATCACATGCAATCCATTAAAATACATATATTAAAAACAATACATTAAAATGTCAACAGAATTGAATACACCGCCAGATTTTTTGCATAGAATCAAAATCTGTTATATTCTACGAAAATTCATAAATTGTTTATGAATTCAACATATATATATATATATATATATATATATATATATATATATATCTTCTATCAATGAGTAGAAAGATTATATGCATGAAAAAAATATGCAAAAGATTCTCCCTAGCTATAAATTCCATGAACACAGCTGTTTTATTCAATAACTGTGAAATCTCATATACCTTATTATCTTTTTAAACTCATATAAACAATAAAAATCACAAATTACAGCTCATATATGCTATCAGCTGAGAGGCTATATACTTATCTCTTTCATTGTTTAGTTCACAGCAATAACATTTTCGCAGTGATGAGTAATTCAAACCAAAATGGTTTAACAAGCCCAATATCTACAGCTCCAAGGAGGCATGGAGGAGCACCTCAATATTCATTCAATTCTGATGGGTCTTTAATGACCAACGGTGAGCCAGTGAATGGCATCAACAAAACAGTCATTCTTGAAATCCCTAGTGGATTTGATGTCATAAGTTGTGTGGTGCAATTTGCACTGCATTTCGGGCTTGCTGTAACTGTGCTTACTGGCCAGGGACTCATTTCTGAGGTTGATATTGCGTATCCACTCAATGCAATCCCTCCCCCATGCGTTTCTACAAGCTTCCAGATAATTTCGTTTTCTGGGGCTTACCGTTGTTTAAATGCTGCTTCTGGAAATATTATTAGTTGTTTCCATGTTCAATTTGCAGATGCTGCAGGTAATGTTATGGGAGGACAGATTCTCTCTCAGATGAAAGCAACAAGTGTTGTTACTCTTGTTCTTGCCGTTTCTACACAAGTCTGATGTTTTAATTCTTATCTCTGTAGTGTTGTTCTGCAGTGCAAGAGATCCACTAGCCATGTACTCTAATAAACTATCCAATTCAAATAAATCATTTTCAAATATTTATTCCTTATGTTTTTTATGATATACAACATTCCTTAATTATTAGTATATTTCATTTGGTATACACACAGAAAATACATATGGAAATCAATTATAAGTTACATAAATATCAATGAAATACAATAAGAGAATATGGATTAAGATATATGCGGGGTGGCTTTCCTCAAAATGACTGCGTACGCATCATAAAATTTTGTGCAAATTACAATACCAAACAAACTTTAACTCAGTTTGTTGATTCTTGTATATACACACACCTATATTCTTTGTCCCTGCAATGAAATTAGAGGAGAGGAGGGGAAATTAGGGAATAGAGCAATGATGAAGACATGAGAAATCAGCTGTTCTGAAAGTCTTTCATATAAAAAGTGTTGGGTACAGAACTTGAAGACAACAAAAGATTTTATTTTTCTTAATGATTTACATGTGCTGGTATAACAGTCTTTATAGATAGACAAAATATCTAGACTCTTCCTAGAATTCATCATTAACTAGATACATAAATAATTTGGAGACTCTTGGTTTCATACACTGAACATTGATCATGACTCTAGGACTAGGACTAGGATATTCTAGATACTTGGTTTATAGGAATTACAAATTATATTTTTAACATCCCCTCGTAATTTGTAATTCTCAGCTGATCTCTAAAGTATGCGAAATTATTACTTGAGACTGACTTTGTGAGTATGTCTGCAACTTGCTCATTTGTACCAATGTAGTCCAACCGAATTTCTTCCTTTTGCAGTACCAAATTCCGAATGAAATGATAACGAAGTTTAATATGCTTGGTCTGACTATGAAAAATAGGGTTTTCAGTTATTGCTATGGCTGAATTGTTGTCGCGGTAAATAATAGTTGGTTCATTCTGGGCTTGCTCCAAGTCAAACAAAATCTGTCTTAACCAAACAGCTTCACATACATGATGTGTCTGTTGAAGAAACATATTCAGCTTCTGTGGAAGCTAGAGGTGTTGTTTTCTGTTTTTTTGATGACCAAGAAATAGCATTTGTTCCTAGAAAGAAAACATATCCAGATGTACTCTTGCCATCATCCAATGATCCTCCCCAATCACTATATGTATACCCAATCAGCCTATTATCTTCATTATAAACATACTTGAGACCATGACTTTTTGTACCCTTAAGATAGCGTAGAAACCGTTTTCCAACTGCATAGTGTATACGACTTGGATTATGCATGAATCTTGAAAGAAGGCTGACTGATTGTACAGTATTTGGGTACAGAACTTGAAGAAAACAGAAGAATTTGGGTGTATTGTTCTATTTAGATTCCAATGTTTGTCCATGTAATATTGAGAAGAAATACCAAAAATCACTATGGGAGAAATACATTGTGAGAAATACCAAATATTATTATAAGAGAAATGTCAAAAGTCGTCGCTCTTTTATGATTGGTAATAATTGCCATATTAATGTGCATAATTGCATTATATAGTGGATTGTATATGCATATATAAGAATTATTTGGTGACCATTATGCAGGTCAAATTTCCAACACATGTTTAATTAAATTTGTTTGCTTGAGGCATTTGTGTTAAAAATCTGCTATCGTTATTAATGTTGTGGTCATTATCTACTTAGCACTCACCTCTAGTATCACTCTTTATTTCTTCATCAATTTTAAACTGTGCTCATATTTACAAAGATTGTGTGCTCGTATGTATCGTTTGAGCTGTATTGTTCTTTTCTTAATTCTAAAGATTTCATGCGTATTGTTCTATTTAGATTCCAAAGTTTGTCCATATAATATGGATTGATCTTTTCATGTGTACTTTCTATTATTTTTAAAGTTACATGAACTATTTCTAATAATTCTCTAGAAGAGAAAATGTGCAAAGAGCTCAGAGATATATAAGCACACTCCAACCAAGGAAAGAAACAGAAAGCATTGATCGGTAAAATCATATTATAACATTGGGAAGTTTTGTGATGTGAATATATATGGACAGATATCCGAACCCTTTAGAGGAATAGAACATTTTGAAGATTACATGCATTAAAATTCATTAATATTGATAGGAGGATATATATGTGCATGTGTATTTGATAATGTTAACTAAAATATATCTTAAAAATATATAAATATGATCTTTTCAATAGCATGAAGGCTGTATTTTTCCTCCGTATAGAATTTAAGTAAATAACCTATAACAAGTCAATAATTCATGCAAAGAGGACACACTTAAAGAATAAATTTATTGTCAAAATTTCGCATTAAAATATGTTTACATTCAGTGTAGACTCTGATTCCAAGGAATAGATATAATGTATTCCTGTGAAGTACTATGTGTCATTTGTAGAAATGTTAACCAAGTCCTTTTCTTTTCTATAAAAAAGTATTGGTAGAAATACCATATGTTCTTGCACAAGTTGGTGTGTATAGTATTGATTTGGTATGTATTCTTCACACATTCTTCACCCTGCTATACTGCACCCTCTTATACTTTTTTTCTCGAATGATGACTGTTGTGGTGACTCCAAAAGCCACATTGCTGAAATCATTGCTGCTGCATTTTTTGCATTACAGAATATTTAGGATTTTTATTATCCCTAGGCCAGTAAGTTCTTTGATACTCTTTAGCATGTATATACATTCTAGAGAAGCATGAAAATGTATGCAATAGTTAAGCAAACCTTTTTTTCTATTTAATTTTGACAACAAATGTTGAAACGATATTCATATGTATGTCTTTTATTTTTTAACATTTTACATTTTTTTTCCTTCAGCGGGGTAAATTGAGCAATACCAAATATAACTATGGGACAAATGTCAAAAATGGTCGCATTTTTATGATCGGTAATAGTTGCCATATTAATATGCATGAATTGTATATATAGTAGAATATTGTATATGTACATATAAGAATCATTTTGTGACAATGTTGCACGTCAAATTTCCAACACATGTTTAATTAAATTTACTTTAGTTCAGGCATTCGGTTAAAAATCTGCTATTGCGGTTATTATCTACTCGGCACTCACCTTCACCAACAAATCTATATAGTATCACTCTTTATTTCTTCATTAAATTTTAAATTCTTCTCATATTTACAAAGACTGTGTGCTCGTATGTACCGTCTGTTGTGTAGTGTTCTATTCTTAATCCTGAAGATTTGAGATGTATTCTTCTTATTAGATTCCAAAGTTTGTCCATATAATATGGATTGATGTTTTCATGTATATTTTCGATAATTTTTAAAGTTACATGAAATGTTTCAAATAATTTTCTAGAAGAGAAAATGTGCAGAGAGCTCGCAGATAAATCATGGAGCAGCTTTGAAAAGAAAGAAAAATCAAGAAGGATGTAATTCATTCTAGAGAACCAAATAAACACAATGCAACCACGGAAAGAAACAAAAAGCATTGATTGGTAAATGACATAACATTGGGAACCCGAACCCTTTAAAGGAATTGAACATTCTTAACATTACATGCATTAAAATTCGTTAATAGTGATGAGAGGTTTTATATGTGCATGTGTATTTTATAATATTAACTAAAATATATCTTAAATATATATAATATGATCGTTTCTACAACGTGAAGCTGTGTATTTTTTCTTTGTATAGAATATAAGTAAATAACCTATAATAAGTAAGTTATTCCTGCAAAAAGGACACACTTAAAAAATAAATCTATTGTCAACATTTTCAATTAAAATATGTTTGCATTTAGTAGACTCCGAGTCCTAGGAATAGATATCACCTATTGGTGTGCTTTAGTACTCCTGGGTGATTTGTAGTATTACTGTCATGACTTAACAATGGCTGGGTCTTTCCCTTTATAAACTCTCATTAGGAGGCTGTATTGCATCTCTATCTCATGTTGGAATTAATGCACTTTCACATTCATGTATCTCTAGTATTTTCTAGTAAGATTTGTTTTAATTATATTTTCAAGAACATAGTATTCAGATCATCTGGGATTCATTGAATTTGATATCTACAATTATTCTAGAAACATCTGTAAGGTCATATATATTACATTGTACTTCTTCAGCATGAATATATACAAAATCACAAGTTTCATATAGATATTAAGAGCTCTGCAGTAGCAACTCAATAAAAATTCCTACAAATTGGCATCAGAGCAGTGTTTCGATTCCAAACTGGGATTAAAATAAGAAGTTAAGTATGGCGTCTACTTCAGTTCCTAGTGGTGAGTCCCAGTCATCTTTAATTCCCTTCTTTGATGGTGAAGATTATGACTACTGGAAGATAAAAATGAAGACTGTTGTACGGGCTGATGGCTTGTGGAATATCATGGAGAAAGGCTTTGCAGAACCTACTGACGAGGCTAGCTTGACAGAAGCAGAATTAAAGAAAATTGAAGCATTTCGTCGCCAAGATGCCACAACACTAAGCAAGCTTCAGATAGGTGTCACAAAACTAATTTTTTCAAGGATTTCAAGGGCAAATACGGCAAAAGAAGCATGGGAAATCCTCGAGACTGAATATCATGGAGATGAGAAGGTGAGAAGTATCAATCTTCAAGCTCTTAGAAAAGATTTTGAGAATCTAAAATTGAAGGATTCTGAAAATATTCAAAGTTATCATGCTCGAGTAATGGAAATTGTGAACCAAATGAGAACTTATGATGATGATATATCTGACCAACATGTTGTGGAGAAAATCTTGATCAGTTTGACGGACAAGTATGAAAATATTGTTGCTGTTATTGAAGAAACTAAAGATCTCACCAAGTTGTCATTAAAAGAATTGATGGGTTCTCTCCAAGCACATGAAAAGAGAAGATTTAAACAAACGGAGCAAACAGAGAATGCATTTCAGTCAAAGACAAAGGTGAAGGCGCAACCATTTACAAGGAAGGATGGTTACAATCAGGAGCAGAAAAAGGCTGATTGGAGGAAAAAGAATGAATATTTTAACAGCAACAAGAAGGTAGAAAACAATGACAGAGGTACAAGCTTTAACTCTAAACTATTCTGCAAAATTTGCAAAAAGACTAGTCATATGACATCTAAATGCTGGTTTAAGAGGAAACCACAATGTCATTATTGTAATAGATTTGGTCACCTCGAGAAAGATTACAGATTTAAATTTCAGGAAAGAGCAAATTTTAATGAAGAAAAGGTGGATAACAAAGAGGAAGATTGTTTATTTTATGCGTGTCATTTTAGTCACCATGAAGATAATAATGTTTGGTTCCTCGATAGTGGCTGCAACAATCATATGTGTGAAAATGAAAATATTTTTGTGCACCTGTATACTACATTAAATCCAAAGGTGAGAATGGGAAATGGGACAGTAGCTGAAGCTGAAGGCAAAGGCACAATTGCTGTCAAAACAAAATCAGGTGTAAAATATATTCGTGATGTTCTTCTTGTTCCAGATTTGAAGGAAAATTTGTTAAGTGTTGGACAGCTTCTGGAGCATGGTTATTCTCTTGTTTTTGAAGATAACTTTTGCAAGATTTTTGACAAGAAGAACAACAATCAGGACATTGCTCAAGTAAAAATGGAGAGCAACAGAAACTTTCCTATAACATTCGACTACAAAGCTTTAAAGGCTGATGTTGTTGAAGAGTCATGGCTTTGGCACAAGAGATTTTGTCGCCTGAACTTTCAGGGATTAAAGCTTCTCAAGCAAAGAAACATGGTGGACGGACTACCGGAATTACAAAGTAAGATGGATCCTTGTGAAGGTTGTATCATGGGAAAACATCACAGAATTCCATTTCCTAAAGGGAAGTCATGGAGAGCTAGGAAACGTCTAGAGCTTATACATACCGATATTTGTGGCCCAATGAAGACTCCATCTTTGGGACAACAAAGGTACTTTATCATTTTTATTGACGATTTTACAAGAATGACTTGGATTTACTTTTTGAAGGAGAAGTCAGAAGTTTTCACTGTGTTCAAGAGATTTAAAGCTCTTGTAGAAAAGCAATCAGGTTCTAGTATAAAGTGCATTCGAAGCGATAGAGGAGGAGAACATACATCTAAAGAATTTGAAGAATATTGCAAAGACGAAGGAATTTGGAAGCAACTAACAGTTGGATATAGTCCGCAGCAAAACGGAGTTGCTGAGCGGAAAAATAGAACCATTATTGAAATGAGCAAATCCATGATGAATGAAAAAGGGCTCCCAAAAAAGTTTTGGGCAGAAGCTACAAACACTGCTGTATATATCCTTAATAGGTGTCCCACGAAAGCTGTACAGAACATGACACCTTTGGAAGCATGGAGTGGTGAAAAACCTTCTGTAAGTCATTTTAAAATTTTTGGTTGTGTTTGTTATGCCCATATTCCAGCAGAGAAGCGTACTAAATTAGATGATAAAAGTACAAAATGCATTTTTATCGGATATAGTCTTGAGACTAAATTAGCATACAGACTTTATAATGTCAAAACTAACAAACTGATTGTTAGTAGAGATGTTTTATTTGATGAAAAAGCAGCCTGGGAATGGAGAGAAAAACAAGAGGACCATATCAGTCATCCTAATTCCTCAATAATAAGTGAAGAATGTGAAAAAAGTGGCGAAAGAGAAGTACAAGCTCATACCTCAGAATCTGAATTGGAGGATGATAATGAATCTCCACCAAGAAAATGGAGGCGATTAAGCGACATCTATCAGACCTGTAATTTTGTAGTTGGTGAACCAGAAACCTTTGAAGAAGCAGTGAAGCATGATGTATGGCAACAAGTAATGGAAGAAGAAATGCATATGATTGAGAAAAATAAAACATGGGAGCTGGTAGACAAGCCTGAAGGAAGAGAAAATATCGGTCTAAAGTGGATTTACAAGACTAAGTTAAATCAAAATGGAGAAATACAGAAACATAAGGCGAGACTAGTCACTAAAGGGTTCACACAAAAGGCTGGTATTGATTTTTCAGAGACATTCTCACCTGTGGCAAGGCTAGAAACTATAAGAACCTTGATTGCTCTTGCAGCACAAAAGAGATGGAAAATTTCTCAGCTTGATGTTAAGTCAGCTTCCTTAAACCGAAAGCTGGATGAGGAAATTTATGTTGAGCAACCGCAAGGTTTCGTGGTAGAAGGGGGAGAAAATAAAGTATTAAAACTCAAAAAGGCCCTTTATGGTCTAAAACAATCGCCTCGAACTTGGTACAAAGAAATTGATACTTACCTCTTGAAAAATGGATTTCAAAGAAGTAAGAGTGAGGCAACCTTATATTGTAAAGAAAAATGGAAGCAATATTCTGATTGTGTGTCTCTATGTTGACGATCTCATCTTTACAGGAAACGATGACAAAATGATGCAAAGCTTTAAAGAACACATGATGAAGGCATATGAGATGAGTGATTTAGGGCTGCTTCACTACTTTTCGGGTATCGAAGTAACTCAGAAGGCAGAAGGGATTTTTGTCTCACAAAAGAGGTATGCAATAAGTATTCTTGAAAAATTTAATATGTCAAATTGCAAGCCTGTTTCTACACCATTAGTTGTTAGTGAAAAGTTATCAAGTATCACTTCATCCGGGATGCAGTTGAAGAAGGTGAAATTAGACTACAGTATTGCAAGTCTCAAGAACAACTGGCTGATATTTTTACAAAAGCCCACCCCAAAGAGAAGTTCTTCTATCTACGAGATCGCATTGGAGTTGTCAAACAAGTGCATTAAGGGGGAGTGTTGGAATTAATGCACTTTCACATTCATGTATCTCTAGTATTTTCTAGTAAGATACTACTAATGACTATCTACCACCACCACACACCTCATTTGCTACCATCATGGAGCTCCTACAACTATAATTGATCATCAATAATCAACCACTAATAACAATCATAAGGAAATTATCTTAATTTTTAAAAATAAATTTGATGATATTACTGCATAAAATAGTGATTAACAACATATAAACTTGTGATTTCTGTAGTTATAAACGACGGTGATAGAAGGAATGGTTTCTAGTTTCTAGAATAACTTTGGTTTCTATGTGATCACTTGCCTATATATATATAATTGTGTATCTCGTAACCTCATCAATAAAAAATATTATTATCGCGCGCACTTGTTATTTCCTCGTCACGGTACTTAAAATATATAATTAAGTTATTAAATATTTCTTGCGTCAGTGTAACTTTAATCAAAGATTAATTATGTTAATATAAATATTAATCACGCCTATTCATAAATAGTAATTTTTTGACAATTAAAAAATAAAGTTATTAAATAATAATTACATACTTGAGAATTTGGGATTTTTACCTCTCCATAATTATTTTTCCTTTGTGGAGTATAATCTACGAGATTTTGATAGAGTATACTGTATACTTGAATTCTTTTGGTGGATATCAAATATATGATTTTCTTCATTGTTATTTTTTTTCCCGAACATAATCTACGAGATTTTTGTAGAGTATACTTGAATAATTTAGGATGAATATTATACTTTAAGGGGGTGTATTCGATTGGGATTTTAAAAGATTTTTTTCATTCATGAAATCCGAGTGTATTCAATTGGGATTATTTAAAATCTATTAAAATCTTGGAATATTCAATTGAGATTTTAAATTATGCTACTGGTGGTATTCAATTAGGATTTCAAATTGTGCTTAAAAATCCTATAATATTCAATTGAGATTGTTTAAAATTTTATTAAAATCTGAAGGCTGATGGATTTTTTTTGGATTAAATAAAATTAGGGATTTTGTGGGATTGGTTAGTGTATTTTATGTTTTTTGAAATCACACCAAAATCAATGAGATTTTGAAGGATTGTGCTTAAATGGTAAAAAAATTATATCAACTCTATGGCAATTTATCAAGAACCCACATAAAATCAAAATCAAATACAATCAATTAAAATCCATATATTAAAAACAATCAATTAAAATCTCAACCAAATACATGGCCAGAGTTTGCATAGAATCAAAATCTATTATATTCTATAAAAATTCATAAATTCTTTATTAAGAATTCAGTACATATATATCTCTTCTATCACTGAATGAGTGGAAAGATTATATATGTGAAAAAAATATGCAAAAGATTGTCTCTAGCTATAAATTCCATGAACACAGCTGTTTTATTCAATAACTGTGAAATCTCATATCCCTTATTATCTTTTTAAACTCATATAAACAACAAAAATCACAAATTACAGCTCATATTGCTATCAGAGAGGTTTATCATGAACATCTATAAATTGCTCGCCTCCTAGTGCAACACCCTATATATACTTATCTCTTTCATTGTTTAGTTGACAGCAATAACATTTTCTCAGTGATGAGTAATTCAAACCAACATTGTTTAACAAGCCTAATATCTACAACTCCAGGGAGGCATGGAGGAGCTCCTCATTATTCGTTCAATTATGTGTCCAGAAGCAGCATTTGAACAACGGTAAGTTCTCGAAAATGAAATTATCTGGTAGCATGTAGAACTGCACTGCAGACGGATTGCACCCTGTGAATACGCAACATCGACATCAGAAATGAGTCCCTGCAGGCCAGTAAGCACACTTACAAAAAGCCCAGAATAAGGATTTTTAGGATTTTTATTATCACTAGGCCAGTAAGTTCTTTCATACTCTTTAGCATGTATATACACTCTAGCGAAGCATGAAAATGTATGCAATAGTTAAGCAAGCCTTTTTTTTCTATTTAATTTGTGACAACAGAAATGCTGGTCTCGTTGAAATGATATTCATATGTATGTCTTTTATTTTTAATATTTTACATTTATTTTTTTCTTCAGCCAAGTAAATTGAGCAATACAAAAATTCGCTATCGGACAAATGTCAAAAATCATGGCTTTTTTATGATATGTAATAGTTGTCATATTAATATGCAGGAGTTGTATTATATAATAGAATATTGTACATGCACATATAAGAATCATTTGGTGACAATGTTGCGGGTCAAATTTCCAACACATGTTTAATTAAAGGGAAAATAGATTTTTTTGCCACTCAACTTATTGTGTTTTTAGAAACTTACCACCAAACTAATTTTTTTTTCCTTTTATTCACTAAAATTAGGTTTGGATCTTTTTTAGCCACCAACTAGGTTCGGATTTGATTATTAGCATTATGATAATTTTTTTTGTCACTAAACTTATTGCATCTTTACAAGCTAACCACTCAGCCATATTTTTATTTTATTTTACTCACTAATGTTAGGTTCAATTTTTTTTCCCCTGAATTAGTTTCGGATTTATCATTAGCATTATATTAATTCTCTGTAGCATTATTAAAATATAGTGGTAGTCTGTAATATTTTGATGATTTGGTATATGTCTGTATTTTTATATATAGTACTTTTTATATCCACAAGGTCATTTACCTTGGGTTATAAGAATTTTACACGCATTTTATGACTTTTAAAAGATGTAATTTCATAAATAATTTTAATTTTTTCTTCCAAATAAAAATTCAGAGTTTGAATTTTTACACACAAAAAAATCACAAAAATAAATTATGAAACTGTATTTTATAAGAATTTAAAAATATGTGCTAAGTAGTAGAAAAAACTGTACAACTAATGAGAGGGACGGGGGGAGAAATAATAACATAAAATAATGGATTACAGAGGACAATCATCAAAAATTAAATTTTCCTCTCTATTTATTCATCTTGAAAATTGTAATAAGATAAAATTATTAAAATTGATGAAGATAAATTTAAGAGAGATCTTAGACTGAGCTAGTCGATTGAAACTTTAATAGCGAAAGATGATGCATCATATCCCTCTATTACACTTTATCTTATCATGGAGGGTGAATTATTTGAAATCATTGATTTGATATTCATGATTTATTGAATTTTTAGAATTCTAATTATGATTTTTCCTTATTTTAATTTTTGATATGCTCATTTTATATTATTATTGTTATATATAAAAATATAAATATACGACACATCATCAAAATATTACATACTATCACTATGTATAAATGATACTACGAAAAATTATTATAATGCTAATTTTCAAATCCGAACCTAAGTTGGTGGCTAAAATAAGATCCAAACCTAACATTAGTGAGTAAAAAGAAAAAAAAATTAGTTGAGTGGTAAGTTTCTAAAAACACAATAAGTTGAGTGGCAAAAAAATCTATTTTCCCTTCATTAAATTTGCTTTAGTTCAGGCATTTGTGTTAAAAATTTGCAATCGTATTTATGCCGTCATTATCTACTCGGCACTCACCTTAACCAACAAATCTAGTATCACTCTTTATTTTTTCATTAAATTTTAAAATTTCTCATATTTACAAAGATTTTGTGCTCGTATATACCGTTTGTGGTGTATGGTTCTATTCTTAATCCTGAAGATTTTAGATGTATTGTTCTTTTTAGATTCCAAAGTTAGTCCATGTGTATATATATGTTAACTAAAATATATCTTAAAAATATATAATATGATCTTTTCAATAACACTAAGCGTGTATATTTCCCTTATATAGAATATAAGTAAATAACCTATGACAAGTTAATAATTTCGGCAAAGAGGGGACACGCTTAGAGATTGAATCTATTGTCAAAATTTTGTATTAAAATATGTTTGCATTCATTAGACTTTGAGTCCAAGGAATAGATATCACCTATTTGGTGTGCTTTAGTACTCCTGCGTCATGTGTAGTAATACTGTCATGACTTAACATTGGCTAGGTCTGCTCTTGTATTGATGTTGTAAAAGCTTTCAGAATTACATAATTAATGAGATGAACATATATATACAGAAATAACATGTAGTAAAAGTCTAAGTTAATAAATGGAGAGCGGCTATTTACTGTTGAGCCACAAAGTCATGGTCTGCTGATCTAGGACAGTTGACAATGTGCCAATATGAACAAGTGACTTTAACACCACCCCTCAAACTGAAGATGGTTGAAGAACCAGCTTGAGTTAGGAAACGTAATTGCGAAAATTTTCAGGAGGTTGAACTCTTGTAAATATATCTGCAGTGAGTTGCCGAGTGAGGAGGAGCTGAGTTTGATGCTCAGGCAGGTGGATAGCAACGGTGATTTGGGAATGCGAGTTTATGTTCTACAGGAATCTGAGTGCTGGATGTTTTGGGTGTATAGTTATATGTGGGTGACTTCTCAGGAGTTGCTGACAAACTGTTTTGGAAAAGGTCTCAAAGAGTTGAAACACTAGAAACAACGAAGCACAGAAAAGCAGAAGCAATCGAGGTAGGGAGCTTAAAGCTCTGATACCATATTGAAACTTTAAGTGCAAAGATATATGTTTATATATGTGTGTTGCTGATCAATGTAAGAGAAGAGAGAACTCTTGTATTCATGTTGTAAAAACTTGCAGAATTACATAAGGAGATGAACATATAATTTATACAGAAATAACACGTAGTAAAAGTCTAAGCTAATAAATGGAGTGCGGGTATTTACTGTTGAGCCACAAAGTCATGGTCGGCTGATCTAGGAGAGGTGACAATGTGCCAATATGAACTAGTGACTTTCACACCCCTCCTTCAAACTGAAGATGGTTGAAGAACCAACTTGAGTTAGGAAATGTAATTGCGAAAAGAACCAACTTGAGTTAGTAAACGTAATTGCGAAAATTTCCAGAAGGTTGAACTCTTGTAAATATATCTGCATTGAGTTGCCGAGTGAGGAGGAGCTAAGTTTGATGCTCAGGCAGGTGGATAGCAACGGTGATTGGGTAACATGAGTTTAAGTTCTACAGGAATCTGAGTGCCCGATGTTTTGGGTATAGTTATATGTGGGTGGTGTTTCTACTTCTCAGGAGTTGCGGACAAACTGTTTGTGAAAAGGTCTCAAAGAGTTGAGACACCAGAAACAACGAAACACAGAAGAGCAGAAGCAATCGAGGTGAGGAGCTTAAAGCTCTGATACCATATTGAAACTTTAAGTGCAAAGATATATGTTTATATATGTGTGTTGCTGATCAATGTAAGAGAAGAGAGAACTCCTGTGTTGATGTTGTGTGCTCGTATGTATGGTTTGAGGTGTATTGTTCTATTGTTCATCCTCAAGATTTCAGGTGTATTGTTCTATTTAGATTCTAAAGTTTGTCTATATAATATGTATTGATTTTTTCATGTATACTTTTGATTATTTTTGAAGTTACATGAAATGTATACTTTTGATAAATCATGGAGCTGCTTTGAAAGGAAAGAAAAATTAAACAAGAAGGATGTAATTTATACTAAAGAACCAAATAAACACAATGCAACCAAGGAAAGAAACAAAAAGCATTGATTGGTAAAAATATATAACATTTCGACTTTTTGTGATGTGAATATTTAATTTAAGATTACAAGCTTTAAAATTTATTAATATTGATGGGAGGTTTTATATGTGCATGTGTATTTTATAATGTTAACTAAAAACATCTTAAAAATATATAATACGATCTTTTGAATAGCGTGAAGCGTGAATTTTCCTCTGTATAGAATATATGTAAATAACCTATAACAAGTCAATAATTCCTACAAAGAGGCCGACACACTTAAAGAATAAAGCTATTGTCAAAATTTTGTATTAAAATATGTTTGCATTCCGTAGACTCTGTGTCCAAAGAATAGATATAACTTATTCGTGTGCTTTAGTACCCCTGTGTCATTTGTAGTATTACTGTCAAGACTTAACATTTGCTGGGTCTTTCCCTTTATAAACTCATTAGTAGGCTGTATTGCACCTCTATCTCAATCATAATGAATGTTGCATGACTTCCTCCCAAAGAAAATTGTGTCAAGGAAATGTTCACCGCTTTTCATCAAAAGGTCCTCTTCCAAATGGCAACTCCAACGGGGTTGGTGTTCTCATGAATGCAAATAGCAGGAAACTGTGGGGAGCTTGTGGCCTTATGCATCATATGACTAATGTCAAGGAGGTCATGTAGGGAATACAATCAGGAGCTACCAGATGTGTCGAACTGGGTTTTCACAAGGTACACATCGAGATTAATGAATTCCTAGCTTTCAATTTGATCTGATATCAAGTAGAAATGATCATCGAAGATGACTTAGTAGAAGTCATGACTATGTTTAACAATCCATGCAAATAACTTCATACTTGGCAAAACAGATCACATCGTCACTCGAGTCCCAGTCTGATAAAATGCAGCGCAGCTGAGTAAATGGCTATGTATTGTTGGGAAAACCTTCCAGTCTTTACAGCAGTCCCTGCTCTATTCGGCATCTTGCGTCATTTTATTCTGGGTGACATAGGCTTGGCATTTTTCTTTAAAATAGTGACTAATTTTGGGTTCGCTGAGGTTCTTCAAGAATTCCCACCACCTATTCAAATAGACAAGGAGGCTCATGAAGATGCGATGTGCAGACCAAGCTGATCATGTCCCTTGAGGTGTTGAAGTTTAATATATTATATTTTATTAATAAACAATTTATAATTATTTAAGTTTTTCAGAATTATTTTATATAAATTTGATTATCATATTAAAAATAATTCTTTTTAATACTCTATGTAACACATGTATTTGGCTATTGCAATATCAAATGAACATGAATGATTGTCGTTGGGGTTGGTATGGATTAGTGCCTCTAATGCAACATAATTTTGCAACACTGGTTAGGGCTATGGGGTGTGTTGTGTTTTAATCTTATTAATGGAATATCCCGGTTATTCAAAAAAAAGATAGCAACTCTAACCTTTAATCAGTATTGTGATTCAGTTTTCCTCCGATGATTAACAATATTTTATCATAGCACATGATAATATCCCTGTGTAATCTCCTGATCTTTCGAAATTTTAAAGAGTAATGTTATGTGTACGAAAATGTTTTACAGACTGACGTGTCGTTGCTATCTAAAAATATAGTAAAATGTAGTAGCCGAGTGATAGTTGAGTAAACACCGACAATCTAAACACCGACAATCTTTACTAATGTTACTGTCATATCATTTTTGTATAAATTTTGTGTAGCGGTCTTTTGTGCGTGGTTTCCCCCAATAATATATACTACATGTACATAATTAGGTTCTACATAATGATGTGGAATTGGTAGGCATTAATCACCCCTTGAAACTAGCATTAACATAGAAAAATAACAATTATGTTACGATTATATGATTATGGAACACAATTCTTTCATTTTTTTCATGTCTATTATTTATTTATAGTAATACTCACTTTTCACTATTTATTCTTCCTACATAATAGTTGTAGTAAATAATTTTAATGGCAATCTATAGGTGCTCTATCGAGTAAACAAAGCAAATAATTTTTGCTTGCGACTATCTAAATATTTAGATTTGTCTCTCTACCATTATTAATTTAGAGATAATCCAATTAGCTACCCACAATATTATATATTATTCAGTATCTGGTAACCTCATAAATAAATAAAAAGGAAATCACGGGAAATACCTCTTTTCAACAAATAATTGCTCTCTATATATATAAAAGACGATCTCAGGAGGCTGATGTGACGTCTTCCAAATCTCTTATTCTATTTTCTCTCAATTTCTTGAATTTCACTACTTATTGGTGTTTTGAAATATTAAAATTCTCGGCAGATAATAAAAGGTCTCACTATTAGTTTTTAAACTTTATCATTTAGGTTAGGTTATTTGTAAAGACC
>NC_030389.2:28568566-28677315 GCF_001625215.2 Daucus carota subsp. sativus | reverse complement strand
TGAGAAGGAATGCTTTATAGTGGATGTGCTCGAGGCTTCAGCTCATTCGGAAATTGACAACAGGCTGAAAACTAACATTTTGGAAAGGGTTCTATCAGGTGACTCAGAATTCGGAGATGAGGAGGAGGAAGAACACCTTCAATACTTAAATGCTTCTCCTTGGAGAAGACGGATGGATCCTCCAATTGAATCTCTTGGGTTATCGGAGTTGAAAGATTCTCATGAACGGATGAAACCCTCTATTGTTGAAGCTCCTAAACTTGAGCTTAAGCAACTTCCCGAACACCTAAGGTATGCCTTTCTTGGTGAAGCTTCTACATTACCTGTAATTATTGCATCTAACCTTTCAGGTATCGAGGAAGAAAAGCTTTTGAAAATTCTTAGGGAGTTCAAATCAGCCATTGGATGGACTATTACAGATATCAAGGGAATCAGCCCTTCCTATTGTCAACACAAAATTATGATCAAGGAGGGTAGTAAACCCACTGTTGAGCATCAGAGAAGACTCAATCCAATCATGAAAGAAGTGGTGAAGAAGGAGATTCTTAAGTGGCTTGATGCTGGCATTATTTATCCAATCTCAGATAGTTCTTAAGTGAGCCCTGTTCAGTGTGTGCCTAAGAAAGGAGGCATGACCGTGGTAGCTAATGAGAAGAATGAGCTCATTCCGACTCGAACAGTTACAGGTTGGAGAATATGCATGGATTATCAGAAGCTCAATAAAGCCACCAGAAAAGATCACTTTCCGTTGCCTTTCATTGATCAGATGCTTGATAGGTTGGCCGGTCATGAGTACTATTGTCTTCTTGATGGGTATTAAGGGTATAATCAGATTTGTATCGCACCAGAGGATCAGGAGAAGAATACTTTCACTTGCCCTTTTGGCACATTTGCTTTCCGTCGTCTTTCTCTTGGACTTTGTGGTGCACCAGCAACTTTTCAGAGATGCATGATGGCTATTTTCTCCGAGATGATTGGTACCAATGTTGAGGTGTTCATGGATGACTTATCTGTGTTCGGTTATCCTTATGATGAATGCTTGAGCAACTTGACGATGGTGCTAAAAAGGTGTGTGGAAACTAATCTCGTTCTTAATTGGGAAAAATGCCACTTCATGGTTCAAGAAGGCATCATTCTTGGGCTTAAAGTTTCTAACAAGGGTCTTGAGGTAGATAAAGCTAAGGTGGAGACAATTGAAAATCTTCCTCCACCAATCTCAGTAAAGGGGATCCGGAGTTTTCTTGGTCACGCGGGGTTCAATCGACGGTTCATCAGGATTTCTCTATAAACACCAAACCCTGTGCAACTTGCTAGAAAAGGATGTGCCCTTTAAATTTGATGAAGAGTGCTTGGCTGCATTCGAAACTCTCAAGAAGAAATTAACTACAGCACCTGTCATTACTGCACCTGATTGGAATGAGCCGTTCGAGATGATGTGTGATGCTAGTGACTTTGCAGTGGAGTCGTGCTTGGTCAGAGGAAGAGTAACATATTTCACTTGATTTACTATGCTAGTAAGACTCTCAATGGTGCTCAGCTGAATTACACTACCACAGAGAAGGAACTACTGGCTATTGTTTATGGATTCGAGAAATTCAAGTCTTATTTGCTAGGGACGAAGGTGTTGGTTTACACCGATCATGCTGCCATTCGGTATCTGGTGTCGAAGAAAGACTCGAAGCCTCGTTTGATTCGTTGGGTTCTTTTGCTTCAAGAATTCGAGTTGGAGATCAAGGATAGGAAAGGTACTGAAAATCAGGTGGCTGATCATCTCTCCCGGTTGGAAGATGAAGCGCGAGCATCCAAAGACACCACGTTAATCAACGAGTCATTTCTTGATGAGCAACTATATGGGGTCCAAGAGGAAGAGCCATGGTTTGCGGATATAGTGAATTATCTTGTGAGTAATATCATTCCTCCCGATTTGTCTTATGCTCAAAAGAAAAAGTTCCTTCCTGAGGCGAAGTGGTATCGTTGGGATGAGCCATTCTTGTTTTAGCAAGGTTCAGATCAAATTATCAGAAGGTGCATTCTATACAGTGAGATTGAAGGAATTTTGCAAGCTTACCACGACTCTACTTATGGAGGACATTATGGAGGATAGAAGACAGCTACTCGTATTCTGCAGGCGGGTTTCTTTTGGCCTACGCTCTTTAAGGACGCTATCAGTTTGTGTTGAAGTGCGATCGTTGTCAAAGGGTTGGTAATATCTCTCGTAGAGACGAAATGCCCCTTAATGTACTTCTTGAGGTTGAAATCTTTGATGTTTGGGGTATAGACTTCATGTGACCCTTTATCTCGTCTTGCAATAATCTCTACATTCTTCTTGCTGTGGATTACGTGTATAAATGGGTTGAAGTCAAGGCTTTACCAACCAACACAGTTGCAGTAGTCATCAGTTTCCTTCAGAAGAACATATTCACTCGTTTTGGTACTCCTCAAGTTATAATCAGTGATGAGGGATCACACTTTTGCAATCGCAAGTTCACAGCGCTGATGGAATGGTTTGGTATCAATCATAGAGTTGCTACTGCTTATCAGCCTAAAACGAATGGGCAAGCTGAGGTATCTAATCGTGAAATCAAGCGAATCTTATAGAAAGTTGTGAGTCCTTCGAGGAAAGATTGGGTGTTGAAGCTTGATGAGGCCGTCTGGGCCTATAGAACGGCTTATAAGACTCCATTGGGGATGTCTCCTTTTCAGTTGGTTTATGAGAAGGCATGTCATTTGCCTGCGGAGTTAGAGCATAAAGCATATTGGGCTTTGAAGAAATTGAACTTTGATATGACAGCTGCTGGTGAGAAAAGAATGCTTCAAATTAATGAACTCGACGAGTTTAGGCTTCAGGCGTATGAGAACAATAAGCTTTACACAGAAAAAGTCCAGAGATGGCATGATAGGAAGTTGGTGCAAAAGGAGTTCTTCATTGGCCAACAAGTTCTACTTTATAATTCTCGTCTCAGACTCTTTCCGGGGAAGTTGAAATCGAGATGGTCTGGTCCTTTCACAATTAAAATGGTGTTTCCACATGGAGCAATTGAAATATTTGAGACAACACCGGATAAAGCATTTAAAGTGAATGGTCAGAGATTGAAGCCATATTTCGGAGGAACGGTGAATCGCGAGTTGGTAAGCCTCGTTCTTTCTACTATTTAATTCGTGGGGCTTCACGTCAAGCTAATGACATTAAACAAGCGCTTTGTGGGAGGCAACCCACGCGTTTTCACGTTTTACTTCTTTAAAAAAAAGGGAGTTGGGGTGAAAACACACTGACGGAATGGGGCGGGCGCGCCAGCACGGGGCGGCCGCGCCAAACCGCTAGTGTGCAAACACCAAGCCAAGGCGCCCAGGAACTGCGTTCTCCGCGCGCCCGCGCCACGCGCAGCACACCCGCGCGCGAGCGGCGCGCCTGCGCCGTGGCGGGGCACCCGCGCGAGAATGGCAGCAGATTTTACAAAAATAAAATAAAATTTTGCTTGTTTTCTTTCACACAAAACCCATCTTGTTTTTTCTCTTTTCCCGGGCCTCTTTACACTCTTCCTAACTATTAAACCCCCCCAAATCAATCCAAATCATACCCCAACTCCATCTCTTCCAATTCACAACTATACTTACATATACATATATACAACTCCATACACTCCTACAATCCCAATCTCTCCTCTTTACACAAACCCACTTGCTCCCAATCCAATTCAAATACTCATCCATATACATACACCTTTAAACACAATCCAACACCACTTTCCTCTCTTTTCACAAAATCTCTCAACTTCTCTACCACCACACTCACATTCAATTCCATGGCACCCAAGAGAGCTAGGCGATCCGAGAGTAGTAGTGCCCGGGCCACATCCACGGATTCATCGAGTTTAGGTGTTGAGGTTGTTAAGTTCACAACTCCGGAGGCTCAAGAGGAGTTTACTCGGCTTATGGGTAAGCCAATTGCTAAGGAGAGGGGTTTCTTGCCTTCACCGGGTGATGGTAGGTTGGTAGAGATGATTCGAAATAGGGGGTGGGAGTCGTTTTGTGAGGCGCCGGAACCGGTGCCGATGAGTATTGTAAGGGAGTTTTATGCCAATGCCCGATCGGATCGGAACGGGTATTCGGTAGTTCGGGGGTTGACTGTGGATTACACCTTGGAGACAATCCAATGACTTATAGGGGGTACAGAGATGGAGCCAACTCAGGATGATTGGGTGCGAAAGAACAAGAAGAACATGGATTTGGACCAGATTGTTTATGAGTTGTGTATTCTGGGTACCACATGGAAGCGCAACCCGGCCACTAATGTGCGCGTCTCTTTCCTTGCATCCACTATGAACAGGTACGCCCGAGCTTGGAACCTGTTTATCTGTGCTAGTCTTATGCCATCAGGACACCATCATGATGTCACTGTCGATCGTGCGATATTGCTGTTTGGAATTTTGAGTGGTGAGTATGTGGATATTGCATATGTCATCCACCAGAGCATTCTGAGGTTTCTGAGGAGTCGCACCAGTGGGGCTATACCTCATGCGACGATAGTGACTAAGTTATGTACTGCAGTGGGTGTTCGTTGGTTGGCTGATGAGCAGTTGTAGATGCCGAGTGCTGCTATTGATCATGCTATTATAGAGCGGCTACCTGAGTGGGATGGTGGTATACCCAGCTTTGGGGGTTGGGTTATAGGGATGCTAGTGGTAGACGGATGAGGGCGCCACCTCCAACTTCACCAGATCGAGCGCCGGGTTCACCAGTTCGAGATAGAGCGGGCCCTTCTCGGCCCGTGGAGCGCGCTGGTATGGGAAGCAGTGGTTTCAGTAATTCGCAGTATAGGCGGCTCGCGAGGGTATGGATACTATGCATGATATGCATAGCCGTTTTGCTAGGGATTTGACAAAGGCTTTGGGGACTGCTTTCCGTGCTACGGGCGTAGACGTTGAGTGGCCTGTGTTCGGTGCTGACATGATTTATCCTCCAGCTGACTCTTCATCCGATGAGGGTGAGGAGAGTGATCGTTCCGACTCCATCTAGGTACATTCGATCCTTTTTATCACCTTCAATGAGGACATTGAAGATTTTAAGTTTGGGGGTGGTAATCTAAGGACCAGTAGTAGTGGGTGTTCATATAGATTGCATGATGCATATAGTTTAGAGTATTATCTATCTCATATAGTGCATGTTAGTAGTTTTTTAGTTTTTTTTTATATACATATGCTTGTGTTTAGTATGTGTTAGTAGTTCATATCTTCATATAGTTGCATTTGCATGAATCATGAAAGTTGTTTTCTAAGTTGATGTCCTATCATGAGTGTATGTGCATAATTCTTGGCTAGTAGTCTTTATCATATGTGATGCCTTGTTACTTGGAGACTACTTGTGTGGAAATTGTAATTACACATAGGCTCTAGAAATAAGACTTAGACTAACTTATTTCTTGAGTCCTTGCTTTGAGTCGGGCGTAGAATTTTGATTATTCCCTTTTTTGAACTTAGAGTTTGTAAATCTTAAGTTTGGGGGAGTTAAGGGATGAATAGGCCTTTCTAAAAAAAAAGAGAATAAAAATTATCAGGTACTCCTTTGAGATCAGTGGGTGGATTGCAATGTCATGTGAAAGGGACGATCCATGTACTTGTGCTGGTACTAAGTGCAAATGTATTAGAATAAGCAAATTCTTGGTGACTTTTCACAACCCTTGATTACTGGAGAATTACTTGATTAAAAAAAAGGAATAATAAATTAGTGAAGTCGAATGGCGGTCGTGACTCACTTACACTGAGAAGCATCACAACCTTAGACTTAGCAAAAAAAGAAAAAAATAGAAAAAATAGGAGAGGCATAGGAATTCTTTGGTGATCCTAAATTGTATTTGACTCTTTAGTAAAGAAGTGTTTAAATCTTATTCTGATTAACGGCTCATAGTGAGGACTCTGTTGATGTTTGATAGTCTTGTTTTGTTTCACTAGAGAGCATGCTAGCACACATGATGCACTTCACACTTGTAGTGGAAGAGAACATGGCTAATATGTGAAAGAGATGAATGCCGAGAATGTTGCATATTCTGAGGATTCTATGTTAACAAGGATTACACTTCATGATTCGCTTAGATGTAGGCATTTAGTTGCATTCATGCATTGCATTAGTAGTGTTTGTGTGTGTGTCTATGCTTGAGGACAAGCATCGGTTTAAGTTTGGGGGTGTGATAAGTGGATTTTATATCCACATGGAACCCTTCGTTTCGGCTTAAATCGATGATCTGGCCTCAAGTTTTTGATGTTTTTGATATATTTTAGTGTTGTGATGTGTAGGTTTCTTGGGAGGAGGACGAAGAGGAGAATCATAGCTTTCATTGAAAAAAAACAGCGAAGCAATCAGATGCGCGAGTCAAAAGTTATGGACAAAGAAGCGGGCTGCTGAGTTGGGGCACCCGCCCCGCTGTGGCGCACCCGCCCCACCGTGGCACACCCGCCCCACAATCTGGGCGCGAATTTAGGCCCGTTTTGGCCGTTTCTGATCCGTTTGAAGGCCCGTTCGGTGGGGAAGTTAAAGGAAGGCTTGGGGGACTTAAAACATAACCTAGAAACATTCTAAGGAGCTCATGACGGCTACGGAGAAGATCAAGATCGAATTTCATACTTTTTACTTTTGTAATTCTTCGAAGTAGGTGTAACTTTGGATGCTCGTTTCGGATTTGTTTCTTAACACTTATTATAGTACTTTGAGTTTGTTTTTCCTATTCCGTACCATGTTTACTCTTATTCCCATGATGATGAGAAGTTCGATTATGAACTAATCATTATCGTGGGATTCTAGCGGATTTATATATGGATTTCAGTAGTTGATTTGACTTTATTATTTGTGTGATGAATGTTGATTTCTTTGTATTGGTTGTGCTTATTCTTCTTGGATGCGTAGCTAACATCTTAGATTGTTTGTTAATCTTTATTGAAGCGACAGTGGATATATTGATTTAGAACTTGCCATGCGAACATAGGATTATGTATTCGATATACATGATTAGTGGTGTGATTTTAACCATCTTGCATCGCCCTATGTAATCGTGATAGATAACCTGTTCGTCAACCGTTATGTTTTCAAATTCTATAGACATATAGGGTCTAAGCATAATTGGTGTCTGTTTACCTTCTATCTTAATTGTGGATGTGTAGCAGTATGGTGCACGTATAACGACAGTTAGCGTGTATCAGTTTCGTGTTATCTGATTAGTTATCAACCATCACATATCGATAAGGCATAACTCTGAATGAAGTATATAATGAAGTTAGAATCCCATGTTTATTCTCATAAGTAATCTAGTTTAATCACTTAGTTTAATATTCGTAGTTCAGTAATTCGATTCTATTAGTTAATTTAGATAAAAACCAACCAACTTGTTAATTGTCTGAGCATTGGATAATAATCATACATTGGTGCATAAGTGCATATTTCTGAATACACCAATCTCTGTGGGAACAAACTGAATTTGATTCTATACTACTTGTGACCACGTACGCTTGCGTGATTTTGTGCGAACAGCGCGATACTTCGAAATCTCATTGATTTTTTTGGTGGGATATTAAAAAACTTAAAATACACTTAGCCATCCCCACAAAATCTATAATTTTAAGAAATCCAAAAAATCCATTACCATTCAGATTTTAATAGATTTTAAATAGTTTTCAATTGAATACCACAGTATCTTTAAGCATAATTTGTAATACTAATTGAATACCACAAGATTTTGTAGAATAATTTAAAATCTCAATTGAATATCCTAAGATTTTAAAACATTTTAAATAATTCCAATTGAATTCTCTCTTATTTCATTAATGAAAAAAAATCCTTTAAAATCACAATCGAATACACCCCTTTAAAGTATATAATACTCGTCCTAAAATATTCAAATATACGTACTCTATCAAAAGAAAAATAACAATGAACAAAAACATATATTTGATATCCACCCAAAGAACAAAAATCTGGCGGTGTATTCAATTCGGTTGACATTTTAATGTATTGTTGTTAATATTTGTATTTTAATGGATTGCATGTGATTTTGATTTTGTGCGCATTTTTGATAAAATGTCATAGAATAGAGTTGATAGATTCTTTAGGATTCAAGCAGAATGCTTCCTAATCTCATTAAATGGTTATTCAGATCCAATAAATTTAAATGATATTTATTCTATGAGATATGTTGGGTTCTTTTTTGTCAGTATTGTTTTATAAGTTATAGAGCTCTATCATGCACAACATCAAAAACACCTTTAAAAGATTATGTTGTTCTGCACTCACCGTATTGGCTAACTTACGTCGTTCTGCACACCTTTAAAAGATTATGTTGTTCAGCACTCACTGTATTACTTAAATTATGTTGTTCTGCACTCTCTTGAAATTAGTCTCAGTTACAAAAGAGTTTTGATTATAACGGCCGATCGTGAAGGATATACTCTCGAAATTAGAGGACTCTAATTTAAAACACAAGAAGAGGAATGTTTAGATACATGACAGTGTTTTTTATTCTTAAAATTCTACTTTTTATTTTGAGCAATCATTGCCATTAATTATATTTATAATCTAAGGGTGGTTTTTGTGCTCTACAAAGACTCCAAAAATTGTGTACTCCACAATTTTCGAGAACTTACCGTTGTTCAAATGCGGCTTATGAATACATAATTTAACGAATAATGTGGAGCTCCTCCCTGCCTCCCTGGAGCTGTAGATATTGGGCTTGTTAAACCATGTTGGTTTGAATTACTCATCACTGCGAAAATGTTATTGCTGTGAACTAAACAATAAAAGAGATAAGTATATATAGGGTGTTGCACTAGGAGGCGAGCAATTTATAGATGTTCATGATAAACCTCTCTGATAGCAATATGAGCTGTAATTTGTGATTTTTATTGTTTATATGAGTTTAAAAAGATAATAAGGGATATGAGATTTCACAGTTAGTGAATAAAACAGCTGTGTTGATGGAATTTATAGCTAGGGACAATCTTTTGCATTTTTTTTTCACATATATAATCTTTCCACTCATTCAGTGATAGAAGAGATATACATGTGCTGAATTCTTAATAAACAATTTAGGAATTTTCATAGAATATAACAGATTTTGATTCTATGGAAAATCTGGTCATGTATTTGGTTGAGATTTTAATTGATAGTTTTTAATATATGGATTTTAATTGATTGTATTTGATTTTGATTTTATGTCGGTTTTGATAAAATGTCATAGAGTTGATATATATTATTTAGGATTTAAGCACAATACTACAAAATCTCATTGATTTCAGTGTGATTTCAAAAAACTTAAACACTAATCAATCCCACAAAATTCATAATTTTATTTAATCCAAAAGAATCCATCAGCCTTCAGATTTTAATAGATTTTAAACGATCCCAATTAAATATCATAGGATTTTTAAGCGTAATTTGAAATCCTAATTGAATACCCCCAGATTTTGTAGCATAATTTAAAATTCCAATTGAATATTCTAATATTTTAATAGATTATAAATAATCCCAATTGAATACACTCGGATTTCATGAATGAAAAAAAATCTTTTAAAATCCTAAACGAATACACCACCTTAAAGTATAATATTCGTCCTAAAATATTCAAGTATACTCTAAAGAAATCTCGTAGATTATGTTGGGAAAAAGAAAAATAACAATAAAGAAAATCATATATTTGATATCCACCCAAAGAATTCAAGTATACAATATACTCGATCAAAATCTCGTAGATTATACTCCACAAAGGAAAAATAATTATGGAGAGATAATAACCCCAAATTCTCAGGTACATAATTATTATTTAATAACTTTATTTTTTAATTGTACAAAAAATTACTATTTATGAATAGGCACGAGTAATAGTGAAATTGACACTATAACTCTTTGATTAAAGTTATTGCGAGGCAATAAATATTTTATTATTTATTTTAAGTACGATGGCGAGGAAATAAAAGGTGCGTGCGATAATATTTTTTTATTATTGATGAGATTACGAGATACACAATAATATATATGTGTGTGTGTGTGTGTGTATATATATATATATATATACATTGAGGGTGGCTAATTGGATTATTTCTAAATTAATAATGGTATCAAAAAATCTAAATATTTAGATAGTCGCACGCATAAATTATATGTTTTATTTTCTCTATAGAGCCACTATAGATTGTCATTAAAATTATTTACTACAACTATTAAGTAGTAAGAATAAAAAGTGAAAAATGAGTATTATTATATATAAATAAATAATATACATCGGAAATGAAAGAATAGTGTTAGATAACCACATAATCATAAAATAATTTTTATTTTTCTTTGTTAATGTTAGTTTCAAGGGAGTGATTAATGGGTAACAATTCCCCATCATCATGTAGAACCTAATACACTAAGAGATTTAGAAGACACGTTAGCCTCTTGAGATCGTCCTTTATATATTCATATATATATATATATATATATATATATATATATATATATGTGTGTGTGTATGAATGCATTACGTGGACTAAATATATACTTGTGTTTTTATAAGAATCAACATAGTGAGTTAAAGCTTTCAATTTCTGTCTTTATAGATACCTAACCCAATTGATAAAGTTCAATAATTAATAGCAAGACCTTTCAATAACTGCGGTGAATTTCAAAATTTCAAAACACTAATCAATAAGAAGTGAAATCCTCACTTTCTTTCACTCAGCAAGTACATCACTAATACTTTTGTAGAAACGGCAAGTACAAGCGTCACAACACTTGCTGCTTTCATGTGTGAGACAATCCTTCCTCCCATAAAATTAGCGGCAGCATCTGCAAATTGATCACATGGAAACAACTAATAATGTGTCCAGAAGCAGCATTAAAACAACTGTAAGTCCCAGAAATATGTGTCCCTGGCTAGTAAGCAGAGTTATAGAAATCATGAAATGCTGTGCAAATTGCACCACATAACTTATGACATCAAATCCATTGGGGATTTCAAGAATGACTGGTTCCTTTACAGAATATTTGCTGATGGCATTCATTAGGGATTTAGTCGTGTGATGCTTAAGGATACAAGCTCCCCACAGTCTCCTGCCATCTGCATTCATGAGAACACCAACCCCGTCCGAGTTGCCATTTGGAAGAGGACCTTCTGATGAAAAGTGGTGAACATTTATCTTGACACAATTTTCTTTGGGAGGAACTCATGCAACATTCATAATTATGATCGAGATGAAGGAATTTTTATTGAGTTGCTACTGCAGAGCTCTTAATATCTATATGAAACTTGTGATTTTGTATATATTCATGCTGAAGATGTACAATGTAATATATATGACCTTACAGATGTTTCTAGAATAATTGCAGATATCAGATTCAATGAATCATAGATGATCTGAATACTATGTTCATGAACATATAATTAAAACAGATCTTACTAGAAAATACTAGAGATACATGAATGTGAAAGTGCATTAATTCCAACACTCCCCCTTAATGCACTTGTTTGACAACTCCAATGCGATCTCGTAGATAGAAGAACTTCTCTTTGGGGAGGGCTTTTGTAAAAATATCAGCGAGTTGTTCTTGAGACTTGCAATACTGTAGTCTAATTTCACCTTCTTCAACTGCATCCCGGATGAAGTGATACTTGATAACTTTTCACTAACAACTAATGGTGTAGAAACAGGCTTGCAATTTGACATATTAAATTTTTCAAGAATACTTTTTGCATACCTCTTTTGTGAGACAAAAATCCCTTCTGCCTTCTGAGTTACTTCGATACCCAAAAAGTAGTGAAGCAGCCCTAAATCACTCATCTCATATGCCTTCATCATGTGTTCTTTAAAGCTTTGCATCATTTTGTCATCGTTTCCTGTAAAGATGAGATCGTCAACATAGAGACACACAATCTGAATATTGCTTCCATTTTTCTTTACAATATAAGGTTGCCTCACTCTTACTTCTTTGAAATCCATTTTTCAAGAGGTAAGTATCAATTTCTTTGTACCAAGTTCGAGGCGATTGTTTTAGACCATAAAGGGCCTTTTTGAGTTTTAATACTTTATTTTCTCCCCCTTCTACCACGAAACCTTGCGGTTGCTCAACATAAATTTCCTCATCCAACTTTCCGTTTAAGAAAGCTGACTTAACATCAAGCTGAGAAATTTTCCATCTCTTTTGTGCTGCAAGAGCAATCAAGGTTCTTATAGTTTCTAGCCTTGCCACATGTGAGAATGTCTCTGAAAAATCAATACCAGCCTTTTGTGTGAACCCTTTAGCGACTAGTCTCGCCTTATGTTTCTGTATTTCTCCATTTTGATTTAACTTAGTCTTGTAAATCCACTTTAGACCGATAATTTCTCTTCCTTCAGGCTTGTCTACGAGCTCCCATGTTTTATTTTTCTCAATCATATGCATTTCTTCTTCCATTACTTGTTGCCATACATCATGCTTCACTGCTTCTTCAAAGGTTTCTGGTTCACCAACTACAAAATTACAGGACTGATAGATGTCGCTTAATCGCCTCCATTTTCTTGGTGGAGATTCATTATCATCCTCCAATTCAGATTCTGAGGTATGAGCTTGTACTTCTCTTTCGCCACTTTCTTCACATTCTTCACTTATTATTGAGGAATTAGGATGACTGATATGGTCCTCTTGTTTTTCTCTCCAATCCGAGGCTGCTTTTTCATCAAATAAAACATCTCTACTAACAATCAGTTTGTTAGTTTTGACATTATAAAGTCTGTATGCTAATTTAGTCTCAAGACTATATCCGATAAAAATGCATTTTGTACTTTTATCATCTAATTTAGTACGCTTCTCTGCTGGAATATGGGCATAACAAACACAACCAAAAATTTTAAAATGACTTACAGAAGGTTTTTCACCACTCCATGCTTCCAAAGGTGTCATGTTCTGTACAGCTTTCGTGGGACACCTATTAAGGATATATACAACCGTGTTTGTAGCTTCTGCCCAAAACTTTTTTGGCAGCCCTTTTTCATTCATCATGGATCTGCTCATTTCAATAATGGTTCTATTTTTCCGCTCAGCAACTCCATTTTGCTGCGGACTATATCCAGCTGTTAGTTGCTTCCAAATTCCTTCGTCTTTGCAATATTCTTCAAATTCTTTTGATGTATGTTCTCCTCCTCTATCGCTTCGAATGCACTTTATACTAGAACCTGATTGCTTTTCTACAAGAGCTTTAAATCTCTTGAACACAGTGAAAACTTCTGACTTCTCCTTCAAAAAGTAAATCCAAGTCATTCTTGTAAAATCGTCAATAAAAATGATAAAGTACCTTTGTTGTCCCAAAGATGGAGTCTTCATTGGGCCACAAATATCGGTATGTATAAGCTCTAGACGTTTCCTAGCTCTCCATGACTTCCCTTTAGGAAATGGAATTCTGTGATGTTTTCCCATGATACAACCTTCACAAGGATCCATCTTACTTTGTAATTCCGGTAGTCCGTCCACCATGTTTCTTTGCTTGAGAAGCTTTAATCCCTGAAAGTTCAGGTGACAAAATCTCTTGTGCCAAAGCCATGACTCTTCAACAACATCAGCCTTTAAAGCTTTGTAGTCGAATGTTATAGGCTAGTTTCTGTTGCTCTCCATTTTTACTTGAGCAATGGCCTGATTGTTGTTCTTCTTGTCAAAAATCTTGCAAAAGTTATCTTCAAAAACAAGAGAATAACCATGCTCCAGAAGCTGTCCAACACTTAACAAATTTTCCTTCAAATCTGGAACAAGAAGAACATCACGAATATATTTACACCTGATTTTGTTTTGACAGCAATTGTGCCTTTGCCTTCAGCTTCAGCTACTGTCCCATTTCCCATTCTCACCTTTGGATTTAATGTAGTATCCAGGTGCACAAAAATATTTTCATTTTCACACATATGATTGCTGCAGCCACTATCGAGGAACCAAACATTCTTATCTTCATGGTGACTAGAATGACACGCATAAAATAAACAATCTTCCTCTTTGTTATCCACCTTTTCTTCATTAAAATTTGCTCTTTCCTGAAATTTAAATCTGCAATCTTTCTCGAGGTGACCAAATCTATTACAATAATGACATTGCGGTTTCCTCTTAAACCAGCATTTAGATGTCATATGACTAGTCTTTTTGCAAATTTTGCAGAATAGTTTAGAGTTAAAGCTTGTACCTCTGTCATTGTTTTCTACCTTCTTGTTGCTGTTAAAATATTCATTCTTTTTCCTCCAATCAGCCTTTTTCTGCTCCTGATTGTAACCACCCTTCCTTGTAAATGGTTGCGCCTTCACCTTTGTCTTTGACTGAAATGCATTCTCTGTTTGCTCCGTTTGTTTAAATCTTCTCTTTTCATGTGCTTGGAGAGAACCCATCAATTCTATTAATGACAACTTGGTGAGATCTTTAGTTTCTTCAATAACAGCAACAATATTTTCATACTTGTCCGTCAAACTGATAAAGATTTTCTCCACAACATGTTGGTCAGATATGTCATCATCATAAGTTCTCATTTGGTTCACAATTTCCATTACTCGAGCATGATAACTTTGAATATTTTCAGAATCCTTCATTTTTAGATTCTGAAAATCTTTTTTAAGAGCTTGAAGATTGATACTTCTCACCTTCTCATCTCCATGAAATTCAGTCTCGAGGATTTCCCATGCTTCTTTTGCCGTATTTGCCCTTGAAATCCTTGAAAAAATTAGTTTTGTGACACCTATCTGAAGCTTGCTTAGTGCTGTGGCATCTTGGCGACGAAATGCTTCAATTTTCTTTAATTCTGCTTCTGTCAAGCTAGCCTCGTCAGCAGGTTCTGCAAAGCCTTTCTCCACGATATTCCACAAGCCTTCAGCCCGTAGAACAGTCTTTATTTTTATCTTCCAGTAGTCATAATCTTCACCATCAAAGAAGGGAATTAAAGATGACTGGGACTCACCACTAGGAACTGAAGTAGACGCCATACTTAACTTCTTATTTTAATCCCAGTTTGGAATCGAAACACTGCTCTGATGCCAATTTGTAGGAATTTTTATTGAGTTGCTACTGCAGAGCTCTTAATATCTATATGAAACTTGTGATTTTGTATATATTCATGCTGAAGAAGTACAATGTAATATATATGACCTTACAGATGTTTCTAGAATAATTGTAGATATCAGATTCAATGAATCCATGATCTGAATACTATGTTCATGAAAATATAATTAAATTAAAACAAATCTTACTAGAAAATACTAGAGATACATGAATGTGAAAGTGCATTAATTCCAACATGAGATAGAGATGCAATACAGCCTCCTAATGAGAGTTTATAAAGGGAAAGACCCAGCCATTGTTAAGTCATGACAGTAATACTACAAATCACCCAGGAGTACTAAAGCACACCAATAGGTGATATCTATTCCTAGGACTCGGAGTCTACTGAATGCAAACATATTTTAATTGAAAATGTTGACAATAGATTTATTTTTTAAGTGTGTCCTTTTTGCAGGAATAACTTACTTATTATAGGTTATTTACTTATATTCTATACAAAGAAAAAATACACAGCTTCACGTTGTAGAAACGATCATATTATATATATTTAAGATATATTTTAGTTAACATTATAAAATACACATGCACATATAAAACCTCTCATCACTATTAACGAATTTTAATGCATGTAATGTTAAGAATGTTCAATTCCTTTAAAGGGTTCGGGTTCCCAATGTTATGTCATTTACCAATCAATGCTTTTTGTTTCTTTCCGTGGTTGCATTGTGTTTATTTGGTTCTCTAGAATGAACTACATCCTTCTTGATTTTTCTTTTTTTTCAAAGCTGCTCCATGATTTATCTGCGAGCTCTCTGCACATTTTCTCTTCTAGAAAATTATTTGAAACATTTCATGTAACTTTAAAAATTATCGAAAATATACATGAAAACATCAATCCATATTATATGGACAAACTTTGGAATCTAATAAGAACAATACATTTCAAATCTTCAGGATTAAGAATAGAACACTACACAACAGACGGTACATACGAGCACACAATCTTTGTAAATATGAGAAGAATTTAAAATTTAATGAAGAAATAAAGAGTGATACTAGATTTGTTGGTGAAGGTGAGTGCCGAGTAGATAATAACCGCAATAGCAGATTTTTAATCGAATGCCTGAACTAAAGTAAATTTAATTAAACATGTGTTGGAAATTTGACGTGCAACATTGTCACCAAATGATTCTTATATGTACATATACAATATTCTACTATATATACAATTCATGCATATTATAATATGGCAACTATTACCGATCATAAAAATGCGACTATTTTTTACATTTGTCCCATAGTTATATTTGGTATTGCTCAATTTACCCGGCTGAAGGAAAAAAAAGTAAAATATTAAAAAATAAAAGACATACATATGAATATCGTTTCAACATTTGTTGTCAAAATTAAATAGAAAAAAAGGTTTGCTTAACTATTGCATACATTTTCATGCTTCTCTAGAGTGTATATACATGCTAAAGAGTATCAAAGAACTTACTGGCCTAGGGATAATAAAAATCCTAAATATTCTGTAATGCAAAAAATGCAGCAGCAATGATTTCAGCAATGTCGGCTTTTGGAGTCACCACAACAGTCATCATTCCAGAAAAAAAGTAAAAGAGGGTGCAGTATAGCAGGGTGAAGAATGTGTGAAGAATACATACCAAATCAATACTATACACACCAACTTGTGCAAGAACATATGGTATTTCTACCAATACTTTTTTAGAGAAAAGAAAAGGACTTGCTTAACATTTCTACAAATGACACACAGTACTTCACAGGAATACATTATATCTATTCCTTGGAATCAGAGTCTACACTGAATGTAAACATATTTTAATACGAAATTTTGACAATAGATTTATTCTTTAAGTGTGTCCTCTTTGCATGAATTATTGACTTGTTATAGGTTATTTACTTAAATTCTATACCGAGGAAAAATACAGCCTTCATGCTATTGAAAAGATCATATTTATATATTTTTAAGATATATTTTAGTTAACATTATCAAATACACATGCACATATATATCCTCCTATCAATATTAATGAATTTTAATGCATGTAATCTTCAAAATGTTCTATTCCTTTAAAGGGTTTGGATATCTGTTCATATATATTCACATCACAAAACTTCCCAATGTTATAATATGATTTTACCGATCAATGCTTTCTGTTTCTTTCCTTGGTTGAAGTGTGCTTATATATCTCTGAGCTCTTTGCACATTTTCTCTTCTAGAGAATTATTAGAAATAGTTCATGTAACTTTAAAAATAATAGAAAGTATACATGAAAAGATCAATCCATATTATATGGACAAATTTTGGAATCTAAATAGAACAATACGCATGAAATCTTTAGAATTAAGAAAAGAACAATACAGCTCAAACGATACATACGAGCACACAATCTTTGTAAATATGAGCACAGTTTAAAATTGATGAAGAAATAAAGAGTGATACTAGAGGTGAGTGCTAAGTAGATAATGACCACAATATTAATAACGATAGCAGATTTTTAACACAAATGCCTCAAGCAAACAAATTTAATTAAACATGTGTTGGAAATTTGACTTGCATAATGGTCACCAAATGATTCTTATATATGCATATACAATCTACTATATAATGCAATTATGCACATTAATATGGCAATTATTACCAATCATAAAAGAGTGACGACTTTTGACATTTCTCTTATAATAATATTTGGTATTTCTCACAATGTATTTCTCCGATAGTGATTTTTGGTATTTCTTCTCAATATTACATGGACAATCATTGGAATCTAAATAGAACAATACACCCAAATTCTTCTGTTTTCTTCAAGTTCTGTACCCAAATACTGTACAATCAGTCAGCCTTCTTTCAAGATTCATGCATAATCCAAGTCGTATACACTATGCAGTTGGAAAACGGTTTCTACGCTATCTTAAGGGTACAAAAAGTCATGGTCTCAAGTATGTTTATAATGAAGATAATAGGCTGATTGGGTATACATATAGTGATTGGGGAGGATCATTGGATGATGGCAAGAGTACATCTGGATATGTTTTCTTTCTAGGAACAAATGCTATTTCTTGGTCATCAAAAAAACAGAAAACAACACCTCTAGCTTCCACAGAAGCTGAATATGTTTCTTCAACAGACACATCATGTATGTGAAGCTGTTTGGTTAAGACAGATTTTGTTTGACTTGGAGCAAGCCGAGAATGAACCAACTATTATTTACCGCGACAACAATTCAGCCATAGCAATAACTGAAAACCCTATTTTTCATAGTCAGACCAAGCATATTAAACTTCGTTATCATTTCATTCGGAATTTGGTACTGCAAAAGGAAGAAATTCGGTTGGACTACATTGGTACAAATGAGCAAGTTGCAGACATACTCACAAAGTCAGTCTCAAGTAATAACTTCGCATACTTTAGAGATCAGCTGAGAATCACAAATTACGAGGGGATGTTAAAAATATAATTTGTAATTCCTATAAACCAAGTATCTAGAATATCCTAGTCCTAGTCCTAGTCCTAGAGTCATGATCAATGTTCAGTGTATGAAACCAAGAGTCTCCAAATTATTTATGTATCTAGTTAATGATGAATTCTAGGAAGAGTCTAGATATTTTGTCAATCTATATAAAGACTGTTATACCAGCACATGTAAATCATTAAGAAAAATAAAATCTTCTGTTTTCTTCAAGTTCTGTACCCAACACTTTTTATATGAAAGACTTGGCGTTTAAAATCCACCACTGGCTGCACTGACGTAACCATTTTCATGGTAAGATGCAAAAACTAATTATAAGATACTTTCAGAACAGCTGATTTCTCATGTCTTCATCATTGCTCTATTCCCTAATTTCCCCTCCTCTCCTCTAATTTCATTGCAGGGACAAAGAATATAGGTGTGTGTATATACAAGAATCAACAAACTGAGTTAAAGTTTGTTTAGTATTGTAATTTGCACAAAATTTTATGATGCGTACGCAGTCATTTTGAGGAAAGCCACCCCGGATATATCTTAATCCATATTCTCTTATTGTATTCATTGATATTTATGTAACTTATAATTGATTTCCATATGTATTTTCTGTGTGTATACCAAATAAAATATACTAATAATTAAGGAATGTTGTATGTCATAAAAAACATAAGGAATAAATATTTGAAAATGATTTATTTGAATTGGATAGTTTATTAGAGTACATGGCTAGTGGATCTCTTGCACTGCAGAACAACACTAGAGAGATAAGAATTAAAACATCAGACTTGTGTAGAAACGGCAAGAACAAGAGTAACAACACTTGCTGCTTTCATCTGAGAGAGAATTTGTCCTCCCATAACATTACCTGCAGCATCTGCAAATTGAACATGGAAACAACTAATAATATTTCCAGAAGCAGCATTTAAACAACGGTAAGCCCCAGAAAACGAAATTATCTGGAAGCTTGTAGAAACGCATGGGGGAGGGATTGCATTGAGTGGATACGCAATATCAACCTCAGAAATGAGTCCCTGGCCAGTAAGCACAGTTACAGCAAGCCCGAAATGCAGTGCAAATTGCACCACACAACTTATGACATCAAATCCACTAGGGATTTCAAGAATGACTGTTTTGTTGATGCCATTCACTGGCTCACTGTTGGTCATTAAAGACCCATCAGAATTGAATGAATATTGAGGAGCTCCTCCATGCCTCCCTGGAGCTGTAGATATTGGGCTTGTTAAACCATTTTGGTTTGAATTACTCATCAGTGCGAAAATGTTATTGCTGTGAACTAAACAATGAAAGAGATAAGTATATAGCCTCTCAGCTGATAGCATATATGAGCTGTAATTTGTGATTTTTATTGTTTATATGAGTTTAAAAAGATAATAAGGTATATGAGATTTCACAGTTATTGAATAAAACGGCTGTGTTCATGGAATGTGTTCATGGAATTTATAGCTAGGGAGAATCTTTTGCATATTTTTTTCATGCATATAATCTTTCTACTCATTGATAGAAGAGAGATATATATATTTTGAATTCATAAACAATTTATGAATTTTCGTAGAATATAACAGATTTTGATTCTATGCAAAAAATATGGCGGTGTATTCAATTCTGTTGACATTTTAATGTATTGTTTTTAATATATGTATTTTAATGGATTGGGCATTTTTGATAAAATGTCATAAAATAGAGTTATATAGATTCTTTAGGATTCAAGCAGAATACCTCCAAATCACATTAATTTTTTGGTGGGATTTCAAAAAACGGAATCCCTACAAAATCCATAATTTTATGAAATCCAAACAATCCATTACCATTCAGATTTTAATAGATTTTAAACAATTTCAATTGAATACCATAGGATTTTTAAGCATAATTTTCAATCCTAATTGAATACCACCAGATTTTGTAAAATAATTTAAAATCTCAATTGACTATCATAAGATTTTAAAACATTTTGAATAATCCCAATTGAATATTCTCGGATTTCATTAATGAAAAAAAGTCCTTTAAAATCTCAATCGAATATACCCCTTAAAGTATAATACCGGTCCTAAAATTAGGGGTGAGTAAAACTGAACTGGAACCGAAAAACCAAACCGAATCGTGTAAATTCGGTTCGGTCCTAATTTTCTGAAAATTCGGTTCATTCGGCCCGGACCTAATAGACCGAATAGACCGAAATAAAGTTCGGTCCGGTCCGTAAAAAAATATTCGGTCCGGCCCGAATAGACCAATATATATATATATATATATATATATATATATATATATATATATATATATATATATATGATTTTAATTAATATTTATGTTAGATATATCTTTTATGTTATAATTATAGTATCTAATTTGTAAATTTAATTATATATATCTTTAATGAATTGGGGGTGATTAATTAATATGAAAATTTAAAAATAAAAGATGAATTATAGTTTTATTTATAATATAATTTTTTATTTTAAAAATAATTTCGGTTCTTTTGGTCCGGACCGAACCGAATTATTTCTGTTCGGTCCAGTTCAGTCCATAATAAAACTTTGGTCTGGTTCGGTCCAAAAAAAATTCAAACTTCGATTCTGGGTCTATTCGGTTTGTTCCGGTTTTGGATCGGACCGATTGAATGCTCACCCCTATTCAAGTATACTCTATCAAAATTTCTTAGATTATGTTCGGGATAAGAAAAATAACAATTAAAAAAAATCATATATTAGATATCCACCCAAAGAATTCAAGTACACTCTATCAAAATCTTGCTCGATAAAGTAATAATAACTATGGCGATGTAACAACCCCAAATTCTCAAGTACGTAATTATTATTTAATAACTTTATTTTTTAATTGTACAAAAAATTACTATTTATAAATAGGCACGAGTAATAGTTAAATTAACATTATTACGCTTTGATTAAAGTTATAGTGACGTAATAAATATTTAATTATTTATTTTAAGTACTGTGACGAGGATATAAAAAGCGTGTGTGATAATTTTTTTATTATTATTGATGAGATTATGAGATAATCAATTATATATATATATATATATATATATATATATATATATATATATATATATATATATTGAGTGTAGCTAATTGGAATATTTCTAAATTAATAATGGTTGCAATAAATCTAAATATTTAGATAGTCGCACGCATAAATTATATGTAAGAATAAATAGTTAAAAATTAGTATAAATTAGTACAAAAATTAGAATAAATTATATGTTTTATTTTCTCGATAGTTAAATATTTAGATAGTCGCACGCATAAATTATATGTAAGAATAAATAGTTAAAAATTAGTATTATTATAAATAAATAATAGACATCGAAAAGGAAAGAATTGTGTTAGATAACCATATAATCATAAAATAATTTTTCTGTATCTTTGTTAATGCTAGTTTCAAGGAGTGATTAATGCTTAACAATTCCCATTCATTATGTAGAACCTAATTTTGTACATGTAGTATTATTGGGGAAAATCACGCACAAAATTGGCTACACAAAATGATGTGACATTAACATTAATAAGATTGTCTGTGTTTCCTCAACCATCACTCAACAACTTCATTTTACTATATTTTAGATAACAATATGGCACATCATTATGTATAATAGTTTTGTGCAAAAAACATTACTCTTTAATATTTTAAAAGATGAGTAGATTACAGGGTGATTTCACCATATTTTTTTTATTAAATATTGTTAATCACTAAAGGAAAACTGAATCACAATATATACAATGTTAATTAAAGATTAGAGCCCTTATCTTTTTTTTTTTTGATAAACATGGATATTCCATTAATAAGATAAAAATACACCACAGCCCATAGCCCTAACCAGCAATCATATACAAGCATAACATGTGAAGAGGGCATGCCTTCCTAAGAGAAGCTACCACTAAAAATTACCTAGAAAAACAAAAATTAACAATATTAGCTGCCATGTTACACCACTGAAAACTACATTCAAGCACTACATCATAGATGGCCTAGGCAATTTTATGAACACTGAGTGTTGCAAAATTATGTTACTACTAATCCATACCAACAACAATGATAATCATTCATGTCCATTTCATGTTGCAATAGTCAAATACGTGTGTTGCGTAGAGTTTTAGAAAAATGATTATTTGTAATAATTTTGAAAAACTAAAATAATTTTAAATTATTTATTATTAAAATATAATATATTAAACTTCAACCCCTAAAGGGACCTGAGCTTGGTTTGTCAACATGGCATCTTCATGAGCCATTTCTTACGCTGCATTTTATCTCGGACTCGAGTGACAATGTGATCTGTTTTGACGAGTTTGAAGTTATTTGCATGGATTGTGAAAACACAGTTCTAACACATCCGGCATCTCCTGATTGTATTCCCCACATGACGGCTTTGACATTAGTCATGTGATGCATAAGGACACAAGCTCCCCACAGTCTCCGGCCATCTGCATTCTTGAGAACACCAATCCTGTCAGAGTTGCCATTTGGAAGAGGAACTTCTGATGAAAAGCGGTGAACATTTATCTTGACACAATTTTCTTCGGAAGGAACTCATGCAACATTCATTATGATTGAGACAGAGATGCAATACTGAGTTTATAAATGGAAAGACCTAGCCAATGTTAAGTCATGACAGTATTACTACAAATGACGCAGGAGTACTAAAGCACACAAATAGGTGATATCTATTCCTTGGACTCAGAGTCTACTGAATGCAAACATATTTTAATACAGAATTTTGACAATAGATTTAATCTTTAAGTGTGTCATCTTTGCCGGAATTATTGACTTGTCATGGGTTATTTACTTATATTCTGTATAAAGGAAAAATACACGCTTCGCCTTATTGAAAAGATCATATTATATATTTTTAAGATATATTTTAGTTAACATATAAATACACATGGACAAACTTTGAAATCTAAAAAGAACAATACATCTCAAATCTTGAGGATTAAGAATAGAACCATACACCACAAACGGTACATACCAGCGCACAATCTTTGTAAATATGAGAAAATTTTAAAATTTAATGAAGAAAAAAAGAGTGATACTAGATTTTTTGTTGGTGAAGGTGAGTGCCAAGTAGATAATGACCGCAGAAACATGATAGAAAATTTTTAACACAAATGCCTGAACTAAAGAAAATTTAATTAAACATGTGTTGGAAATTTGACCTGCAACATTTTCACCAAATGATTCTTATATGTGCATGTACAATATTCTATTATATAATACAATTCCTGCATATTAATATGGCAAATATTACATATCATAAAAAAGCGACGATTTTTGACATTTGTCCCATTGTGAATATTTGTATTGCTCAATTTACTTGGCTGAAGAAAAAAAATAAATGTAAAATATCAAAAAGAAAAGACATACATATGAAATTTAATTAAACATGTGTTGGAAATTTGACGTGCATCATTGTCACCAAATGATTCTTATATGTGCATATACAATTTACTATATAATAAAATTCATGCATATTAATATGGCAACTATTAATGATCATAAAAAAGCGACAACTTTTGACATTTCTCCGATAGTGATTTTTGGTCTTAGTTTACGTGGCTGAAGCATAAAATAAATGCAAATTATTAAAAAGGAAGGACATATCTATAGATATCATTTACACCAGACCAGCATTTTCTGTAGTCACAAATTAAATACCAAACCGAAATGATATAATTCAATGATTAATAGTCTCACCTTTCAATTTCTGCCGGGAATTTCAAATATAAAAACACCAATAAGTAGTGAAATCCTAGAAATTGAGGAAAAATAGAATAAAAGATTTAGAACACGCCCTCATCCTCCTTCACTACAAGAAAAGCGGCTATTTATTACCAGAATTTGACGGCCGAAAATGACCTCTTTTCTTGTAGTGCTTGAGCAGGGACTGCTGCAAAGACCGGAAGGTTTTCCCGACCATACATAGCCATTTACTCAGCTGCGCAGCATTTTATCTTCCTGGGACTCGAGTGACGATGCGATCTGTTTTGCCAAGTTTGAAGTTATTTGCAAGGATTGTGTTAAACCTAGTCATGACTTCTACTAAGTCATTTCGATGACCATTTCTTCTTGATATCAGATAACACTGAAAGCTAGGAATTCATTAGTCTCAATCGATGTGTACCTTGTGAAAACCCAGTTCAACACATCTGGCGGCTCCGATTGTATTCCCCACATGACCTCCTTGACATTAGTCGTGATGCTTAAGGCCACAAGCTGCCCACAGTTTCCTGCCATCTGCATTCATGAGAACACCAACCCCTTTGGAGTTGCCATTTGGAAGAGGACCTTCTGATGAAAAGCGGTGAACATTTATCTTGACACAATTTTCTTTGGGAGGAACTCATGCAACATTCATTATGATTGAGATAGAGATGCAATACAGCCTACTAATGAGTTTATAAAGGGAAAGACCCAGCCAATGTTAAGTCATGAAAGTAATACTACAATGACACAGGAGTACTAGAGCACACGAATAGTTGATATCTATTCCTTGGACTCAGAGTCTATGGAATATTGCAAACTTATTTTAATACAAAATTTTGACAATAGATTTATTCTTTAAGTGTGTCGGCCTCTTTGCAGGAATTATTGACCTGTTATAGGTTATTTACTTATATTCTATACAGAGGAAAAATACAGGCTTCACGCTATTCAAAGGAATATATTATATATATATTTTAGTTAACATTATAAAATTCACATGCCTGACAAAAAAAAAATTCACATGCACATATAAAACTTCCCATCAATATTACTGAATTTTAATGTTCTATTCCTTTAAAGGTTCAGGTATCTCCTCATATTCACACCACAAAAATTCCCAATGTTATATATTTTTACCAATCAATGCTCTTTGTTTCTTTCCTTAGTTGCATTGTGTTTATTTGGTTCTTTAGTATACATCACATCCTTCTTGATTTTTCTTTCCTTTCAAAGCTGCTTCATGATTGATAGTATACATTTCATGTAATATAATCAAAAGTATACATGAGAACATCAATCTATATTATATAGACAAATTTTGGAATCTAAATAGAACAATAGACCTGAAACCTTGAGGAGTAAGAATAGAACAATACACCTCAAATGATACATACGAGCACACAGTCTTTGTAAATATGAGCAAAATTTAAAATTTGATGAAGAAATGAAGAGTGATACTAGATTTGTTGGTGAAGGTGAGTGCCGAGTAGATAATGACCGGAGAAATAACGATAGCGCATTTTGAACACAAATGCTTGAACTAAAGGAAATGTAATTAAACATGTGTTTGGAAATTTGACGTGCATCATTGTCACCAAATGATTCTTATATGTGCATATACAATCTACTATATAATACAATTCATGCATATTAATATGGCAACTATTACCGATCATAAAAAAGCGACCACTTTTGACAATTGTGTGATAGTGATTTTTGGTATTTCTTAATTTACCTCGCTTAAGCAAAAAATAAATATAAAAATATTATAAAGAAAATATATACCTATCAATATAATTTCCACCAGACCGACATTTTTTGTAGTCACAAATTAAATAGAAAAAAGGCTTGCCTAACCATTACATACATTTTCATGCTTGTCTAGAGTGTATATACATGCCCAAGAGTATCAAAGAACTTACTCGTTGAGGGATCATAAAAATCCTAAAAAACATATTCTATAATGCAAAAAGTGCAGCAGCAATGATTGCAATAATCTCGGCATTAGGAGTCACCACCATAGTCATCATTCCAAAAAGAGTGCAGTATAGCAGGGTGAAGAACGTGAAGAATACATACCAAAAGAATTTCACTACTGTCCAATCAAATCCGATCATTGCATAAACGATAATACTATACATAATACACTCCAACTTGTGCAAGAACATTATATGGTATTTCTACCAATACCTTTTTAGACAAAAGAAGAGGGACTTGCTTAACATATATGGTACAAATAAGAAAATTCAATTTATGCGGGAACGTCATATCCACTTATTACATGTGCAAAGGCATATGGCAAGGCGAGTACTATATTCATGCTGCTCGTTTTCTATAAATGACAGTGCGTTTGACATCCACTTCTCGCTGCACTAACGTAACCATTTTCATGGTAAGATGGAAAGGCTATTTATAAGATACTTTTGGAACAACTGATTTCTCATGTCTTCATCATTCCTCTACTCCCTTATTTTCCCTCCTCTCCTGTAATTTCTTCGCAGACACAAAATATATACGTGTATGTATATATAAGAATCAACAAACTGAGTTAAAACTTTTGGTTTTCGTCTTTACAAATACCTAAGCGAAATGATAAAGTTCAATAATTAATTGTGAGACCTTTCAATTTCTGGTGGGAATTTCAAATTTTCAAAACAACAATAAGTACTAAAATCCTAGAAATTGATGAAAAATACAATAAGAGATTTTGAAGACACGTCAGCATCTTGAGATCCTCCTTTATATATTAATATATATATATATATATATATATATATATATATATATATATATGTGCATATATATGTAGAGAGAGAGATGGGCTCATGATCAAATACAAACCATCCTCTAAATACAAACTAAAAACCTTTCTTTTATACTACCCACCAACTCCACATTATCTCTTTTATCAAACCCCCTTCATCTCTCTCTCTCCTCTCTCTCCACCTCTGCTACCACATCTTTGCCGACCCACTCCTACCAACACTGCACTCATGTCATTGCTTCCGATTACACCATTATCATCACCACCAGCGGCTGATATGTATACAAAAATCGGTGATATTCTGGTATATAATTTAGTAATATCTGCTGTACATTTTAGTGATTTTCGCTTTAGAAATTAGTGATATTCACTGTAGAATTAGTAATATTCGATATAGAAGATCAGTGAAAATCTCTCGAACTTGATGAAGACCTCCAGATTTGTCTTGTTTGTTGATTCTGATGGTTGTGACGACGCTGGAGATGGAGGTGGTGGACACAAAAGGGGCGGGAGCATGGAGGATGCGGGGGTGGGGGTTGAGATGGCGGAGGTGGAGGTCGATGTCGAGTATGGCAGAGGTAGGGGCTGAGATAGTTCGCTGGGGTGAAGGTGGTGGTGGTAGAAGTCGAGGTGGACGTCGTGGTGGCAGAGGTTGAGATGAAGGCGGTGGAGGTGGGGTTGACGTTGGTGGTAGAGACGGTGGAGGCGAACCGGAGGGATGGTACACGTGAACGGGGCGGCGGGGGCGGTAGACATGGAGGGAGCGGCGGACATGGAGTTGCCAGGAGTAGAGGCGGAGCCGGAGAAGATGGAGGTGGGGTTGTTGAAAGATTTAGTGATAGTGTGTTTAGAATTTAGTGATATTGGAGCTCGGTTTTAGGTTTGTAGATTAAGAGGGTTTGTAGTGGAGTAGTACTCTCTCTCTCTCTATATATATATAAATTCATTATGTGGAAAAAATAAAGCTTTTAGTTTCTGTCTTTATAGATACCTAGCTAACCAAAATGATAGTTCGAAAAATATTAATAGCAAGCAATATCTGCCGGTGAATTTCAAAATTTCAAAACACTAATCAATAAGAAGGGAAATCCTATAAGACTCCCTTGTCAAGATCGTAGTTATAGAAGTCATATATGATTGGTGTCACAAATGCCTGTTGCACAACCAAAAAGAGTTGCCTTCAATTTTTTAAACCGATCCGATGTTTCATCTTTGCTCTAATCATATACACCCACATAAATCGGTTGATATCATCGACTAACAAGAGAAAATATTTGTTCCCGGATGGCGTTGCAGGCGAGATGGGACCACAGAGATCCCCATTAACAAGATCAAGGCACTTCTTTGCTGTGAAGCTTGACTTGGGGGGGGGGGATTGTTGGGATATTATGGGCTCTGTGTCCAGCATCTCCCTAGTTATATAAACACGAACACGGGGGCGGATTGTTGGGGATATTATGGGCTCTGTGTCCAGCGAGGCGCTTGTAATGTCCTAAGTATAAGGAAATAAGGCTGCACCTTCTCTAAACGCTCGGGCTTTTAGAGCACCGGTAAGCACATGATCCTAAAAAGATTGAGGAAAATTAGAATAAGTGATTTAAAATATGGCACGTCAAATATATAGATTACTTCTAAATGTATTTTCTATGTGTATACTAAATGCAATAAATCATTGCAAGAATAAAGTCGTGCCCATACGGAAATGTATATATCAGGAAAAACATAAGGAACAACGCTAAAGATCTCTTGCATTGCATAACAAAGCTAGAGATAATAAAATTAAAACATCAGACTTCTGTAGAAACGGCAAGTACAAGGGTAACAATACTTGCTGCTTTCATGTGAGAGACCACCCTTCCTCCCATAAAATTACCGGCAGCATCTGCAAATTGAAAATGAAAACAGCTAATAATGTGTCCACAAGCAGCATTACAAACAACTGTAAGTCCCAGAATTAGAAATCATCTGGAAGCTTGTAGAAACGCACTGAGGAGGGATTGTACCTAGTGGATACGCAACATCAACAACAGAAATGTGTCCCTGGCTACTCTTCTGCATAAATATATAACTAACGATAGCAGATTCTGAACACAAATCCTTATTCTGGGCTTTTTGTAACTGTGCTTACTGGCCTGCAGGGACTCATTTCTGATGTCGATGTTGCGTATTCACAGGGTGCAATCGGTCTGCAGTGCAGTTCTACATGCTACCAGATAATTTCATTTTCGAGAACTTACCATTGTTCAAATGCTGCTTCTGGACACATAATTGAACGAATAATGAGGAGATCCTCCATGCCTCCCTGGAGCTGTAGATATTGGGCTTGTTAAACAATGTTGGTTTGAATTACTCATCACTGAGAAAATGTTATTGCTGTCAACTAAACAATGAAAGAGATAAGTATATATAGGGTGTTGCACTAGGAGGCGAGCAATTTATAGATGTTCATGATAAACCTCTCTGATAGCAATATGAGCTGTAATTTGTGATTTTTGTTGTTTATATGAGTTTAAAAAGATAATAAGGGATATGAGATTTCACAGTTATTGAATAAAACAGCTGTGTTCATGGAATTTATAGCTAGAGACAATCTTTAGCATATTTTTTTCACATATATAATCTTTCCACTCATTCAGTGATAGAAGAGATATATATGTACTGAATTCTTAATAAAGAATTTATGAATTTTTATAGAATATAACAGATTTTGATTCTATGCAAACTCTGGCCATGTATTTGGTTGAGATTTTAATTGATTGTTTTTAATATATGGATTTTAATTGATTGTATTTGATTTTGATTTTATGTGGGTTCTTGGTAAATTGCCATAGAGTTGATATAATTTTTTTACGATTTAAGCACAATCCTTCAAAATCTCATTGATTTTGGTGTGATTTCAAAAAACATAAAATACACTAACCAATCCCACAAAATCCCTAATTTTATTTAATCCAAAAAAATCCATCAGCCTTCATATTTTAATAGATTTTAAACAATCTCAATTGAATATCATAGGATTTTTAAGCATAATTTGAAATCCTAATTGAAAACCACCAGTAGCATAATTTAAAATCTCAATTGAATATTCCAAGATTTTAATAGATTTTAAATAATCCCAATTGAATACACTCGGATTTCATGAATGAAAAAAATCTTTTAAAATCCCAATCGAATACACCCCCTTAAAGTATAATATTCGTCCTAAATTATTCAAGTATACTCTACAAAAATCTCGTAGATTATGTTCGGGAAAAAAATAACAATGAAGAAAATCATATATTTGATATCCACCAAAAGAATTCAAGTATACAGTATACTCTATCAAAATCTCGTAGATTATACTCCACAAAGGAAAAATAATTATGGAGAGGTAACAATCCCAAATTCTCAAGTATGTAATTATTATTTAATAACTTTATCCGGGAACGTCATATCCACCTATATATTACATGTGCAAAGGCATATGGCAAGGCGAGTACATTCATGCCGGTCGTTTTCCATAAAAGACGGTGCGTTTGACATCCACTTCTGGCTGCACTGACGTAACCATTTTCGGAACCGCTGATTTCTCATGTCTTCATCATTGCTCTACTCCCTCATTTCCCCTCCTCTCCTGTAATTTCTTCGCAGGCACAAAATATATACTTGTGTGTATATATAAAAATATTCAACAAACTGAGTTAAAGCTTTTGGTTTCCGTCTTTATGGTAAAGTTCAATAATTAATAGTGAGATCTTTCAATTTCTGGCGGGAATTTCAAGATTTCAAAACAACAATAAGTACTAAAATCCTAGAAATTGATGAAAAATACAATAAGAGATTTAGAAGACACGTCAGCCTCTTGAGATCCTCCTTTATATATAAGACTGCCTTGCCAAGATCGTAGTTATAGAAGTCATATAAGATTGGTGTCGAGTTGCCTTCAATTTTTTAAAACCATCCAATGCTTCATCTTTGCTTTAATCATGTACACCCACATAAATCAGCTGAAATCACTACAAGCAAAAAGCTAATAGACATCAGTTTCTGGCCGATGTCTTTAGTTTTTTAGACCGATGTTGATGTCGGTGATGTCTATTCTAGACATCAGTCGACAACTGATGTGAAAACCTTACTCACACATCATTTTTTACTGATATTCAGATGTCTATGCCACCATTTCTTACAAAATATATTACTTTTACTTAAGTTTATACTAAAGTTACTTGCAATTTAAGACATATAACATGTAATTACACTAACTAATTAAAGGCTTGAACATCAGGTTTTACACAAGAAAGTGATTTCTATTTTGTTTTAAACATCACCTTGTACTCATGTCATTGTCTCTATAGACATCGATTCTTTTAGAAAATAACTAATGTACTTAACAATTTTTCACATCGTCTGTAGATGATGTCTATTTTTGTAGAGACATCAGTCTTTACAGAAAAATTGTGATGTGCATTCTCCCAATAGACATCTCTTTGAGGTGATGACTTTATTATTTTTAGACATCTGTTTTAAAGCAAAAAAACTGATTTGTATCTTAGTTTAAGACATCAAAATTTGTTGAAAAATCTGATGTGCTTCTTACAAATAGATATTACTTTCTACGGTTATATTAAAAAAAACTAATGTCCATCCATGCACAAACAGAATTTAAAAAACTGGCATCCATAATATACCATCCTGAATATATATTGCACCATCCACAATACACATCCAAATCTACTTCAATCCAACCAAACAAATTCAATTTACAAAACCAACAACAATTCTCCATCAACCAACAAACCAACTACTACACAAAGCCAACTAAGATCATACGTCGTTCAATACGCAAAACAAACTACTAAATACTTAAGCATATGCAAACCACTTATCATTGTACCCATTCAATCCACAAAAGCTACCAAAAAACTACTAGTTACTGCATATCAAATTGTTCACGATAGAAACCTCCACTTGTCCGCAACCAAAATGTTTAGACAGTTGAAACCTCGACTGCTAAGAAAGTACTGGTCATATGTGGTCCTGGCAGAACTGGAGAGCCTCAATACGCACTTCATCAAGCTGCTCCTCGGTGTAAGAAACTCGACTCTTGGTCAGCCACTAACAAATTCATGAAAATTGATAAGTGCACGTATATAACTAAAAGGTATCTCATATATATATAGCAAAACAACTATGCATACCTTTGAAGTAAAACTTAATCTTGTGTCAGTGATAATTTCTTTTATGTAACGCATGACTACGTAACCGCATTCATGGCCACCAGGTTGTTTGGGAGATCCCTATACGAAAAATTAAAATTACACCACAATTAAACTACTTATTAACTATAACTATGTACTCAAATGATGAAGTGTAAAAGTACTTACACTTAAAAACTTTGCCTTAGCTGGCTTGTTGCTCCTACCAGTTTCAGAATTAAACGTCTTAATCGCGCTGCATAAACAACTTACTTCTGATTGTGTGGCCAAAAGAACAGCCGATCCGGGTTACCCTCTTTCAACCGTTCAACAATGTATTTTTCAAAATTGGCATTTAAGTGATAAGTGGATCCCGGGTCAATAAATACAAATGTCTCTGCCAGTGTTTGTTGTTCAGAGATCTCATTATGCAGGTGCCTACGAAAAAGAGTGCAAACATTATAACTACGAACAACTAGCAAATGAACAGAAAAAGAAAAAGAAAATAGAAAATTAACAGAAAAAGAAAACTTAGGCCATGTAAGCTGCAAGTACAGCTTGTCCTAGCATTTTAAACTCCAACAATGACAAGATATTCTCATATATCAAGTAAACTGTCTTTTCATGTCCAAACACATCCGGATCGCATACAATCTTTATCGAAACGCCTGTATTTTTCATCCAGATTGTTGCGTGTTTGTACAATAAATTAAAGCCTTTCGGCACCTTTGGACTTGGCTTCACACTAATGAACTGCGACTTAATTTTCTGCAACTGATCATTCTGATTTTTTTGTGCACTTGGCCGCAACCTATCTTTATTCTTAACCTGTAGATAATCAAACCATAAAAAATGTCAAGGATACACATCACATATATATTCCTACTACGAATCAAAATTCAACATCTCAAACAAAGAATTCACATACCACTGCAGTTGTGTAGCTGATTAATTCCTCAGGCCATGCTACAAAAGAGCCAAGTGCATCGCGGACTGTCACCATTTCACCACGTATCGGCACCGGAAGCAAGGCATCTGGTTTGATGAGGCCGTCGACAGAAACACACTTATGGCCATCTGGTATATCAATTCCATGAACTTTTTCTCTATCCACGCTAGGATACACCATACCAAATGCAATTTTATTTTCTTTCTTGTCCACAGATAATTCACAAGATCTTTGCCCCTACAATACGTAAATGACCAAATTAAAAAAATTAAGGCAAAAAGAATTTATAAATTCAGGAAATTATTTAATTAAATACAAAAAATTCAGGAAATTATACCGAAACTGCAGGAGGTGTAGGCTTAGGTTGATCATACATGACACATTCCTCATCATCATCCACATTTGCCTTTTCAAGCTGTGGACTTTCCTTTTCAGGCTGGGAACTTGCCTTTTCAGGCTGCTTTGGGGACTGAGGACCAACACTTGAAGCAAACATTGCCTTTAACTGAGCAATCTCTGCCTCAAGAGCCTGCATCTTTTTCTCCGTCTTTTCATCCCTTTGCCGATCACGGGCCATCAACTCTTCCTTTGTGATTCGAATTTTTTTCTCTCTCGGCAGCTTAAAGTATTGTTTTGGGGTTATGTACCCTCCAACAGCCCGGACCTTTCCGGAATGCTCTTGACTCTCCAAAGCTGTGGTAAGAACATCTTCAGCTCCATAGAACTCTAATTCACCTGCCTTTTTCTTTTCCAACAAATCATCCTATTGACATAAAAGAAACAGAATTGGTCAAAAAATCAAGAAATTTATATTTTAATTATAATTGATGGCCCTACTAGCTAGTATGCAAATATAATTTAGAAAGCTTACAATTTTTTTGCATACAACAACAAATTCATCATCGACCTCTGAAACCTCGTCGACCTCATCGACCTCTTTAACCTCTTCAACCTCATCGACCTCTTTAACCTCTTCGACCTCTTCGTCAATTTTTCGCTTACGAGCCATTTTCATTAAAATGGCTCTATCAGGTTCGACACCTGGCTCCAACTTGCCTTTTTTGATCTGTTAAATTGCATTTTCCATAAAAAGTTGTTAAGTTGTTAAAATCCATGATAACTGTGCAGAGATAAAAGTGTTCTTACTTCATCTTCTTTTAAACCTATATAACCCTTCCTGGACAAGCGGTGATGATACTTTCTTTGAGAAACCCTGTTGCTTTGTGCTTCATTGATTTTCTAAGAACAACATCAGCAAATTACATGTCATATATGTGCAAAATAGTAAAGTGAACAGAAAATTGAGTAGCAAAATTCAGAGTGCAACAAATTATACCGTCCAGGCAGAATTTGTCTCTGTTTCACAAATCGCTTCCAGGTGGACTTGCTAACATAAGCATATCTCCTTGGTGGCTTACTCAACTTTTTCTTGTCTCCAACAAATGGCAGCACAAACTTCCTCGTCAAATCAGTTTTAAATTGTCGCCATTTCGAGCCAGCAGACTTTAAGACAATGTCCTCACAATGTGGACCTAAGACAATGTCCTCACAATGTGGACCTATTTTAAATGTCGACTGGAAAATACACAAATAAGATATGAATTTTAATATTACGTTAAAAATGTGAATATAGAAATGCATTATTACAAACTAAAGCATTATTACAAAGTACCTGAATATCCATCCAAATCTTGGCTTTTAATTCAGGATCAACCTTGGGCCAACTCTCAATATCGATTGGAACTGTAGTCCTGGCCAACATACCGATGTAGGACTGCAATCGGGCCCTTGTTTCCCCGTTAGGCATTCCATACTCATCACAAGTGACTTTAGACTTTTTCCCATGAGCCTTCTTCACAATTACTTTGTACATTGCGCATACCCCGCGCTTACCTCCAGATTTTTTTACAACTGTCCCAGTTGTGTTAACAGTTAGTTGCTCTGATCCAGCTTGTTGAGGTTCCGATGCCTGCAATTCTTGGTTTTCTTGGATTTGTGATGCTGTGATCTCATTCTCCAGCAGTTTAGTGTCTCCACTTGCATTACCAGCCTTCTGTGTTTTCTTTTGCTTTTTAGGTGCCATGTTTCAATCTGCACAAATAACACACAAACATTATAAGTCCACAGTAACTCAAATAAAATGCCAAATTCAAACAATATGCATATTTCAAACAATATGCAAAATTCAATCACAGCTATAATGTAAAATGCAGAGAAAATTCAAACAATTACAATGCAAACAATTCAAACAAGTACATATTGCTAAATTTAACAGATACAATTCAATCAAGTACATATTGCTAAATTTAACAAGTACAATTCAAACAAGTACATATTGCTATATTGCAGATGACTATATTGCTAAATATATAGACACCTATCACTGCTTAACCCAAATCCCCTCTACATTTTCTCTTTTATTACTAACAGTTGCATCAACACTAATAGTAGGGTCACATATCGGGATATGGCAACAGAACGGGGGAGGATTCCACGATATCTCCTCTGGAACATCTTCGTCATACAGGGCATGATAATCTCTAGTTGTCGATGATAACACAACTGACCAATGAGCATCACATGGATCCTCAACATAAAATACTTGGTTGACTTGGTCAACAGAGACATATTTGTCCTTCTTGTGGCCTGGTCGATTGAAGTTCACGAGTGTAAAGCCAAGATCATCGGACTTGATACCTCTGTCATTTGATGCCCATGTACACAAAAATAAAGGGGCCTTGAATGCGTGGTAGTCTAACTCCCATATTTCTTCTATAATGCCATAAAATGTTAAATCACCCTCTATAGGATTTATATCCTTAGCACTGGACACTTGGACTGTCCTAGCAACTAATGACACGCAACTGTTTTGAACTACCCTAGCATTATCTCGCTCCTTTGTGTGGTATCGGACCCCGTCAACCACATAGCCTTCATAAGTCAACACTGAATAAGATGGTTTTCCTGCCAACCATCTTATTGTTTCTGAAATGGCTTTCCCGTCACTGATTTCTGTACTCACCTGCACATAAAGTCATAAGGCCTATAAGTTGATATCAAGTAAATCACAAATTGAAGAAAATTGAAATAAAATAGGAGAAGAATGTCACCCAACTGTCTGTTGAAACCAGTCTGCAAATTGTCAATTGTGCTCTCCCAATAGCCATTGTGCACCCTTCTTTTTTCCTTCGTAAATTCTTTCCAAATATTCCTTATGCAACCTGATCATAATTACATTAAATAAGAACAAACCATTATAAAAAGGGACTACTACATGACTTATAAGAAATACTACGTATAAATAATTTACTTACTTAATATATGCTTCCACTTCAATATTATCAAGGAGGACTGTGAGATGTGCCTCATCTCGTTCCTTTTCTGCCACCGACTTCATTGTCACGCCACCAACTGGACCAGAAAAATTTTCATCTTTGTCAAGACCAGCAGTTCTGCTACTCTCGGTAAAGAACCCCGTGCAAAATTCAATTGATTCTTCTTTAATATAACCTTCAGCGATACAACCTTCCGGATAAAATTGGTTCCGTACATAACTCTTCAATATTTTGTTAAATCGTTCAAATGGAAACATCCACCTATAAAAAACCGGGCCACATAAACGCAATTCCCTTACTAAGTGGACTGTTAGATGTATCATAACATCAAAAAATGATGGAGGGAATATTTTTTCCAACTCGCACAAGGTCAGAATCACATCTGATTGGAGTTTACTCAATCTGGACACATCTACGACTTTGTTGCACAAAGAGTTGTAGAAAAGCATAATCTGATTATACTTACCCTTACATTTTTTGGAAGCACGGAACGAATACAAACCGGTAGTAACTGTTGGAGGAGGACATGACAATCATGGGACTTCAGCCCATACAACTTCGAATCAGGCATTGAGACACAATTTTTAATATTGGATGCATGTCCATATGGTAGTTTCATATTGGACAATGATCCCAACATTATTTTTTTTTCTTTTCTAGACAAAGTAAAAGGGGCAGGAGGTAAGTATGTCCTCTTTTCTCCTATTTGAGGAGCTAAATCAGGCCTTACACCCATCTCAACCATATCAAGACGAGAGGCAACGATGTCCTTAGTCTTGAATTTCAGGTTAAGTAGTGTCCCAATTATGTTATCACACACGTTCTTCTCGATGTGCATAACATCTAAACAATGACGAATGTGGTGAAACTTCCAATATTCTAACTCAAAAAAAATTGATTTTTACTTCCATGCATACTCCACCTTTTTCGACTTTCCCCCTTTCCCAAAACTGAATTCAAGTTTCTGTTGTTGCGCCAACACTTCTTCTCCGCTGAGTGGCTCAGGTGCATCACCAAGTTCTTGTTCTCCATCAAAAGCCATTCGCTGCCTCCTATAAGGATGATGACGGTCTAAATATCGACGATGACCTAGGTAACACATTTTCCTACTATGATTTAAATATTTAGCCACAGTTTGATCACCACAGATTGGACAAGCCATATAACCCTTATTTATGCAGCCTGACAGATTTGCGTATCCCGGGAAATCAGTCACTGTCCACATTAGAACTGCCTTGAGAGTGAAGTAGGATTTACTATGTGCATCATAAACATTTGGTTCACCCTCCTCCCATAATTTTTTAAAATCATCGATTAATGGCTGTAGATATATGTCAATATTATTTCCAGGCTCGTGCGGGCCGGAAATCAATGTTGTTAACATCATAAACTTCCTCTTCATGCATAACCATGGAGGAAGATTATATGTTACTAAAATAACTGGGTGTACCGATTGTTTAATCCATTATTATATGGATTTATACCATCTGCCGCTAATCCTAAGCGTATATTTCTGTCCTCACTTCCAAACTCAGGCCACCTACTATCTACATTTCTCCAAGAAGGGGAATCAGATGGATGACGCATCTTTCCATCTTTAGATCGATTATTCGCATGCCAACTCATTAATTTAGCAGTATCAGCAGATTTAAAAAGCCGTTTGAATCTGGGGATTATCGGAAAATACCACATAACTCTCACTGGAACGTTAATCCTAACTTTACCGTCTTTTCCAATTTTCCAGCGAGAAATTTGGCACTTTGGACACTCATCTAAAGACTCGAGAACTGGACCCCTGTATAATACACAGTCATTTGGACAAGCATGGAATTTAACATACTCAAGTCCTAAATCAGTCAAGGTTTTCTTCGCTTCATACATATTTGGCGGAAGCACATTACCTTTAGGAAGAAACGAGCCAACAGATTCAAGAAGATCAGTGAAGGCCTTATCACTAACTCCAAACCTAGCCTTCCAATTATGTAGTTTCAAGACTGACTCTAGTTTGGTGCACTCACTTCCCTCCAAAAGAGGTTGTTCCGCATCGGAAACAAACCTCATAAAGTCATCTGATTCATTATCGCATTCTCCATCATTATAGGCTGCTTCACATACTTTAACCGTTTCGCTAACGTGTGTTGGAATTTTAGCAGGGCAAGAACTACCCGCATGTGAGTTAATAAAGTTACCAACCTCTTCCCCATGCCAAATCCAATCCAAATACCCTAAACTAAACCCAGATTCATATAGATGACCCCTGATTGCATTGACAGAAGTTTTTTTGAAGTTAGCACAACGTGAACAGGGGCAACGTATCTTCTTTGGGTTTTTAGCATTTTCCTCCGCGAAAATCAAGAAATTTTCTACACCAATTTCATACTGTAAGGAATCTCTATCTGCCTTTATCCAAGACTTGTCCATTTGAAACCACCTGGTATGTCACTAAAATTCAGACCTAATTTTATGATTAAATATGATTATGTATATCTTATGACCTATATTTCATTTAGCCTACATCAACCAAACTTACAACAACAACCTACATTCATTTAATCAAATGCACATATAATTTAACCCCACACTATACAAACTGCAGTCCTGTAATACATGGTAACTATCCACAAACTTATCCTAAAAACATATAAACAAGTAACAAATAACAACCAGAACTAGGGTTTTTGACAAAATAAATAAATTCAAAAAATAAATACCAATTAGCTTAAATAAAGCTACAACCAGAACCCAGTATCAATTAACAAAACAAATAACAAAATTAGGGTTTCAATTTCATAAAACCCCCAATTTTAAGAACTCGGATTTTGATTCACAAAACTATGGGGCCTCAAGTTATAAGCAGAAGAGAAGAGACAAACCTTGAAACAGAGAGAGAGAGCTGAGCAGAGAGAGCTAAGAGAGCGGCGGAGAGAGAGCTGCGAGCGGAGGTGGAGAGTGGCGAGAGAGAGCTGAGAGCGGAGGAGGTGGTGAGCGGAGCTGAGAGCGGAGCTGAGGTGGAGAGAGGAGGAGCGGCGCGGAGATCGTCGAGAGAGAGGTGTGAGTGAGAGAGAGTCGAGAGAGAGAGGTGTGAGTGAGAGAGAGTCGAGAGAGAGAGGTTTGAGTGTTTTTCTATTTTTAGTTTTTAGTTTTTAGGCTTTAGTTTGTCTGAATGTATGTGTTAGAGGGAAAGAAAAAACATTAAGGAGGGAATTTTCAGCTAAGGGGGGAAAAAAATTGGGAGGCAGCGCGCTTAATTTTAATATTTGAACTTAAGACATCGGTTTCGAAATCTGCGATGTTTTAAAACTATATGGACATCAAATAAAAAATGGACGATGTCTATGATACTTTAGACATCAGTGGCCGAAGTGACTGATGTCTCATGTGTGATGTTTATTAACAGTTTTCTTGTAGTGAATCATCGACTAACAAGAGAAAATATTTGTTCCCAGATGGCGTTGATGGCGAGATGGGACAACAGAGATCCGCATTAACTAGATCAAGACACTTCTTTGCTGTGAAGCTTGACTTGGGGGGATTGTTGGGATATCATGGGCTCTGTGTCCAGCATCTACCTAGTTATATAAACATGAACACGATGCGCTTGTAATATGTTATGTATAAGGAAGTAAGGTTGCACCTTCTCTAAAAGCTCGAAACCCAAGGAAGGCATCCTGATAGGCAAATGCTCGGGGGGGATTGTTGGGGATATTATGGGCTCTGTGTCCAGCACGAGGCGCTTGTAATTAATGTCCTAAGTATAAGGAAATAATGTTGCATCTTCTTTAAAAGCTCTGGCTTTTAGCGCACTGGTAAGCACATGATCCTAAAAAAATTGAGGAAAATTAGAATAAGAGATTTAGAATACGCCACGTCAGATATATAGATTACTTCTAAATGTATTATCTATGTGTATACTAAATGCAATAAATCATTGCAAGAATAAAGTGATGCCCATACGGAAAAGTATGTATCAGCTTGAAAAACATAAGGAATAAATATTTGAAAATGATTTATTTGAACCCGATGGTTTATCAGTGTACATGGCTAGCGGATCTCTTGCACTGCAGAACAACGCTAGAGATAATAAAATTAAAACATCAGACTTCTGTAGAAACGGCAAGTACAAGCGTAACAATACTTGCTGCTTTCATGTGAGAGACCACCCTTCCTCCCATAAAGTTACCTCCAGCATCTGCAAATTGAAAATGAAAACAACTAATAATGTGTCCAGAAGCAGCATTACAAACAACTGTAAGTCCCAGAATTGGAAATCATCTGGAAGCTTGTAGAAACGCACTGAGGAGGGATTGCACCTAGTGGATACGCAACATCAACAACAGAAATGTGTCCCTGGCTACTCTTCTGCATAAATATATAACTAACGATAGCAGATTCTGAACACAAATCCTTAAATCCTTAAATCCTTATTCTGGGCTTTTTGTAAGTGTGCTTACTGGCCTGCAGGGACTCATTTCTGATGTCGATGTTGCGTATTCACAGGGTGCAATCCGTCTGCAGTGCAGTTCTACATGCTACCAGATAATTTCATTTTCGAGAACTTACCGTTGTTCAAATGCTGCTTCTGGACACATAATTGAACGAATAATGAGGAGCTCCTCCATGCCTCCCTGGAGCTGTAGATATTGGGCTTGTTAAACAATGTTGGTTTGAATTACTCATCACTGAGAAAATGTTATTGCTGTCAACTAAACAATGAAAGAGATAAGTATATATAGGGTGTTGCACTAGGAGGCGAGCAATTTATAGATGTTCATGATAAACCTCTCTGATAGCAATATGAGCTGTAATTTGTGATTTTTGTTGTTTATATGAGTTTAAAAAGATAATAAGGGATATGAGATTTCACAGTTATTGAATAAAACAGCTGTGTTCATGGAATTTATAGCTAGAGACAATCTTTAGCATATTTTTTTCACATATATAATCTTTCCACTCATTCAGTGATAGAAGAGATATATGTACTGAATTCTTAATAAAGAATTTATGAATTTTTATAGAATATAACAGATTTTGATTCTATGCAAACTCTGGCCATGTATTTGGTTGAGATTTTAATTGATTGTTTTTAATATATGGATTTTAATTGATTGTATTTGATTTTGATTTTATGTGGGTTCTTGATAAATTGCCATAGAGTTGATATAATTTTTTTACCATTTAAGCACAATCCTTCAAAATCTCATTGATTTTGGTGTGATTTCAAAAAACATAAAATACACTAACCAATCCCACAAAATCCCTAATTTTATTTAATCCAAAAAAATCCATCAGCCTTCAGATTTTAATAAAATTTTAAACAATCTCAATTGAATATCATAGGATTTTTAAGCATAATTTGAAATCCTAATTGAATACCACCAGTAGCATAATTTAAAATCTCAATTGAATATTCCAAGATTTTAATAGATTTTAAATAATCCCAATTGAATACACTCGGATTTCATGAATGAAAAAAATCTTTTAAAATCCCAATCGAATACACCCCCTTAAAGTATAATATTCGTCCTAAATTATTCAAGTATACTCTACAAAAATCTCGTAGATTATGTTCGGGAAAAAAAATAACAATGAAGAAAATCATATATTTGATATCCACCAAAAGAATTCAAGTATACAGTATACTCTATCAAAATCTCGTAGATTATACTCCACAAAGGAAAAATAATTATGGAGAGGTAACAATCCCAAATTCTCAAGTATGTAATTATTATTTAATAACTTTATCTTTTATTTGTCAAAAAATTACTATTTATGAATAGGTGTGATTAATATTTATATTAACATAATTAATCTTTGATTAAAGTTACACTGACGCAAGAAATATTTCATAACTTAATTATATATTTTAAGTACCGTGACGAGGAAATAACAAGTGCGCGTGATAATAATATTTTTTATTGATGAGGTTACGAGATACACAATTATATATATAGGCAAGTGATCACATAGAAACCAAAGTTTTTCTAGAAACCATTCCTTCTATCACCGTTTATAACTACAGAAATCACAAGTTTATATATATGTTGTTAATCACTATTTTATGCAGTAATATCATCAAATTTATTTTTAAAAATTAAGATAATTTCCTTATGATTGTTATTAGTGGTTGATTATTGATGATCAATTATAGTTGTAGGAGCTCCATGATGGTAGCAAATGAGGTGTGTGGTGGTGGTAGATAGTCATTAGTAGTATCTTACTAGAAAATACTAGAGATACATGAATGTGAAAGTGCATTAATTCCAACACTCCCCCTTAATGCCCTTGTTTGACAACTCCAATGCGATCTCGTAGATAGAAGAACTTCTCTTTCGGGAGGGCTTTTGTAAAAATATCAGCGAGTTGTTCTGGAGACTTGCAATACTGTAGTCTAATTTCACCTTCTTCAACTGCATCCCGGATGAAGTGATACTTGATAACTTTTCACTAACAACTAATGGTGTAGAAACATGCTTGCAATTTGACATATTAAATTTTTCAAGAATACTTTTTGCATACCTCTTTTGTGAGACAAAAATCCCTTCTGCCTTCTGAGTTACTTAGATGCCCGAAAAGTAGTGAAGCAGCCCTAAATCACTCATCTCATATGCCTTCATCATGTGTTCTTTAAAGCTTTGCATCATTTTGTCATCGTTTCCTGTAAAGATGAGATCGTCAACATAGAGACACACAATCAGAATATTGCTTCCATTTTTCTTTACAATATAAGGTTGCCTCACTCTTACTTCTTTGAAATCCATTTTTCAAGAGGTAAGTATCAATTTCTTTGTACCAAGTTCGAGGCGATTGTTTTAGACCATAAAGGGCCTTTTTGAGTTTTAATACTTTATTTTCTCCCCCTTCTATCACGAAACCTTGCGGTTGCTCAACATAAATTTCCTCATCCAGCTTTCCGTTTAAGGAAGCTGACTTAACATCAAGCTGAGAAATTTTCCATCTCTTTTGTGTTGCAAGAGCAATCAAGGTTCTTATAGTTTCTAGCCTTGCCACAGGTGAGAATGTCTCTGAAAAATCAATACCAGCCTTTTGTGTGAACCCTTTAGTGACTAGTCTCGCCTTATGTTTCTGTATTTCTCCATTTTGATTTAACTTAGTCTTGTAAATCCACTTTAGACCAATATTTTCTCTTCCTCCAGGCTTGTCTACCAGCTCCCATGTTTTATTTTTCTCAATCATATGCATTTCTTCTTCCATTACTTGTTGCCATACATCATGCTTCACTGCTTCTTCAAAGGTTTCTGGTTCACCAACTACAAAATTACAGGTCTGATAGATGTCGCTTAATCGCCTCCATTTTCTTGGTGGAGATTCATTATCATCCTCCAATTCAGATTCTGAGGTATGAGCTTGTACTTCTCTTTCGCCACTTTCTTCACATTCTTCACTTATTATTGAGGAATTAGGATGACTGATATGGTCCTCTTGTTTTTCTCTCCAATCCCAGGCTGCTTTTTCATCAAATAAAACATCTCTACTAACAATCAGTTTGTTAGTTTTGACATTATAAAGTCTGTATGCTAATTTAGTCTCAAGACTATATCCGATAAAAATGCATTTTGTACTTTTATCATCTAATTTAGTACGCTTCTCTGCTGGAATATGGGCATAACAAACACAACCAAAAATTTTAAAATGACTTACAGAAGGTTTTTCACAACTCCATGCTTCCAAAGGTGTCATGTTCTGTACAGCTTTCGTGGGACACCTATTAAGGATATATACAGCCGTGTTTGTAGCTTCTGCCCAAAACTTTTTTGGGAGCCCTTTTTCATTCATCATGGATCTGCTCATTTCAATAATGGTTCTATTTTTCCGATCAGCAACTCCGTTTTGCTGCGGACTATATCCAGCTGTTAGTTGCTTCCAAATTCCTTCGTCTTTGCAATATTCTTCAAATTCTTTAGATGTATGTTCTCCTCCTCTATCGCTTCGAATGCACTTTATACTGGAACCTGATTGCTTTTCTACAAGGGCTTTAAATCTCTTGAACACAGTGAAAACTTCTGACTTCTCCTTCAAAAAGTAAATCCAAGTCATTCTTGTAAAATCGTCAATAAAAATGATAAAGTACCTTTGTTGTCCCAAAGATGGAGTCTTCATTGGGCCACAAATATCGGTATGTATAAGCTCTAGACGTTTCCTAGCTCTCCATGACTTCCCTTTAGGAAATGGAATTCTGTGATGTTTTCCCATGATACAACTTTCACAAGGATCCATCTTACTTTGTAATTCCGGTAATCCGTCCACCATGTTTCTTTGCTTGAGAAGCTTTAATCCCTGAAAGTTCAGGTGACAAAATCTCTTGTGCCAAAGCCATGACTCTTCAACAACATCAGCCTTTAAAGCTTTGTAGTCGAATGTTATAGGCTAGTTTCTGTTGCTCTCCATTTTTACTTGAGCAATGGCCTGATTGTTGTTCTTCTTGTCAAAAATCTTGCAAAAGTTATCTTCAAAAACAAGAGAATAACCATGCTCCAGAAGCTGTCCAACACTTAACAAATTTTCCTTCAAATCTGGAACAAGAAGAACATCACGAATATATTTACACCTGATTTTGTTTTGACAGCAATTGTGCCTTTGCCTTCAGCTTCAGCTACTGTCCCATTTCCCATTCTCACCTTTGGATTTAATGTAGTATCCAGGTGCACAAAAATATTTTCATTTTCACACATATGATTGCTGCAGCCACTATCGAGGAACCAAACATTATTATCTTCATGGTGACTAGAATGACACGCATAAAATAAACAATCTTCCTCTTTGTTATCCACCTTTTCTTCATTAAAATTTGCTCTTCGAGGAACCAAACATTATTATCTTCATGGTGACTAGAATGACACGCATAAAATAAACAATCTTCCTCTTTGTTATCCACCTTTTCTTCATTAAAATTTGCTCTTTCCTGAAATTTAAATCTACAATCTTTCTCGAGGTGACCAAATCTATTACAATAATGACATTGTGGTTTCCTCTTAAACCAGCATTTAGATGTCATATGACTAGTCTTTTTGCAAATTTTGCAGAAGAGTTTAGAGTTAAAGCTTGTACCTCTGTCATTGTTTTCTACCTTCTTGTTGCTGTTAAAATATTCATTCTTTTTCCTCCAATCAGCCTTTTTCTGCTCATTGTAACCATCCTTCCTTGTAAATGGTTGCGCCTTCACCTTTGTCTTTGACTGAAATGCATTCTCTGTTTGCTCCGTTTGTTTAAATCTTCTCTTTTCATGTGCTTGGAGAGAACCCATCAATTCTTTTAATGGCAACTTGGTGAGATCTTTAGTTTCTTCAATAACAGCAACAATATTTTCATACTTGTCCGTCAAACTGATCAAGATTTTCTCCACAACATGTTGGTCAGATATATCATCATCATAAGTTCTCATTTGGTTCACAATTTCCATTACTCGAGCATGATAACTTTGAATATTTTCAGAATCCTTCAATTTTAGATTCTGAAAATCTTTTTTAAGAACTTGAAGATTGATACTTCTCACCTTCTCATCTCCATGAAATTCAGTCTCGAGGATTTCCCATGCTTCTTTTGCCGTATTTGCCCTTGAAATCCTTGAAAAAATTAGTTTTGTGACACCTATCTGAAGCTTGCTTAGTGCTGTGGCATCTTGGCGACAAAATGCTTCAATTTTCTTTAATTCTGCTTCTGTCAAGCTAGCCTCGTCAGCAGGTTCTGCAAAGCCTTTCTCCACGATATTCCACAAGCCTTCAGCCCGTAGAACAGTCTTTATTTTTATCTTCCAGTAGTCATAATCTTCACCATCAAAGAAGGGAATTAAAGATGACTGGGACTCACCACTAGGAACTGAAGTAGACGCCATACTTAACTTCTTATTTTAATCCCAGTTTGGAATCGAAACACTGCTCTGATGCCAATTTGTAGGAATTTTTATTGAGTTGCTACTCCAGAGCTCTTAATATCTATATGAAACTTGTGATTTTGTATATATTGATGCTGAAGAAGTACAATGTAATATATATGACCTTACAGATGTTTCTAGAATAATTGTAGATATCAGATTCAATGAATCCCAGATGATCTGAATACTATGTTCATGAAAATATAATTAAAACAAATCTTACTAGAAAATACTAGAGATACATGAATGTGAAAGTGCATTAATTCCAACATGAGATAGAGATGCAATACAGCCTCCTAATGAGAGTTTATAAAGGGAAAGACCCAGCCATTGTTAAGTCATGACAGTAATACTACAAATCACCCAGGAGTACTAAAGCACACCAATAGGTGATATCTATTCCTAGGACTCGGAGTCTACTGAATGCAAACATATTTTAATTGAAAATGTTGACAATAGATTTATTTTTTAAGTGTGTCCTTTTTGGAGGAATAACTTACTTATTATAGGTTATTTACTTATATTCTATACAAAGAAAAAATACACAGCTTCACGTTGTAGAAACGATCATATTATATATATTTAAGATATATTTTAGTTAACATTATAAAATACACATGCACATATAAAACCTCTCATCACATTTTCTCTTCTAGAAAATTATTTGAAACATTTCATGTAACTTTAAAAATTATCGAAAATATACATGAAAACATCAATCCATATTATATGGACAAACTTTGGAATCTAATAAGAACCATACATCTCAAATCTTCAGGATTAAGAATAGAACACTACACAACAGACGGTACATACGAGCACACAATCTTTGTAAATATGAGAAGAATTTAAAATTTAATGAAGAAATAAAGAGTGATACTAGATTTGTTGGTGAAGGTGAGTGCCGAGTAGATAATAACCGCAATAGCAGATTTTTAACCGAATGCCTGAACTAAAGTAAATTTAATTAAACATGTGTTGGAAATTTGACGTGCAACATTGTCACCAAATGATTCTTATATGTACATATACAATATTCTACTATATATACAATTCATGCATATTAATATGGCAACTATTACCGATCATAAAAATGCGACCATTTTTTACATTTGTCCCATAGTTATATTTGGTATTGCTCAATTTACCCCGCTGAAGGAAAAAAAATGTAAAATATTAAAAAATAAAAGACATACATATGAATATCTTTTCAACATTTGTTGTCAAAATTAAATAGAAAAAAAGGTTTGCTTAACTATTGCATACATTTTCATGCTTCTCTAGAGTGTATATACATGCTAAAGATTATCAAAGAACTTACTGGCCTAGGGATAATAAAAATCCTAAATATTCTGTAATGCAAAAAATGCAGCAGCAATGATTTCAGCAATGTCGGCTTTTGGAGTCACCACAACAGTCATCATTCCACAAAAAAAGTAAAAGAGGGTGCAGTATAGCAGGGTGAAGAATGTGTGAAGAATACATACCAAATCAATACTATACACACCAACTTGTGCAAGAACATATGGTATTTCTACCAATACTTTTTTAGAAAAAAGAAAAGGACTTGGTTAACATTTCTACAAATGACACATAGTACTTCACAGGAATACATTATATCTATTCCTTGGAATCAGAGTCTACACTGAATGTAAACATATTTTAATGCGAAATTTTGACAATAGATTTATTCTTTAAGTGTGTCCTCTTTGCATGAATTATTGACTTGTTATAGGTTATTTACTTAAATTCTATACGGAGGAAAAATACAGCCTTCATGCTATTGAAAAGATCATATTTATATATTTTTAAGATATATTTTAGTTAACATTATCAAATGCACATGCACATATATATCCTCCAATCAATATTAATGAATTTTAATGCATGTACTCTTCAAAATGTTCTATTCCTTTAAAGGGTTCGGATATCTGTTCATATATATTCACATCACAAAACTTCCCAATGTTATAATATGATTTTACCGATCAATGCTTTCTGTTTCTTTCCTTGGTTGGAGTGTGCTTATATATCTCTGAGCTCTTTGCACATTTTCGCTTCTAGAGAATTATTAGAAATAGTTCATGTAACTTTAAAAATAATAGAAAGTATACAGGAAAAGATCAATCCATATTATATGGACAAACTTTGGAATCTAAATAGAACAATACGCATGAAATCTTTAGAATTAAGAAAAGAACAATACAGCTCAAACGATACATACGAGCACACAATCTTTGTAAATATGAGCACAGTTTAAAATTGATGAAGAAATAAAGAGTGATACTAGAGGTGAGTGCTAAGTAGATAATGACCACAATATTAATAACGATAGCAGATTTTTAACACAAATGCCTCAAGCAAACAAATTTAATTAAACATGTGTTGGAAATTTGACCTGCATAATGGTCACCAAATGATTCTTATATATGCATATACAATCTACTATATAATGCAATTATGCACATTAATATGGCAATTATTACCAATCATAAAAGAGCGACGACTTTTGACATTTCTCTTATAATAATATTTGGTATTTCTCACAATGTATTTCTCCGATAGTGATTTTTGGTATTTCTTCTCAATATTACATGGACAAACATTGGAATCTAAATAGAACAATACACCCAAATTCTTCTGTTTTCTTCAAGTTCTGTACCCAAATACTGTACAATCAGTCAGCCTTCTTTCAAGATTCATGCATAATCCAAGTCGTATACACTATGCAGTTGGAAAACGGTTTCTACGCTATCTTAAGGGTACAAAAAGTCATGGTCTCAAGTATGTTTATAATGAAGATAATAGGCTGATTGGGTATACATATAGTGATTGGGGAGGGTCATTGGATGATGGCAAGAGTACATCTGGATATGTTTTCTTTCTAGGAACAAATGCTATTTCTTGGTCATCAAAAAAACAGAAAACAACACCTCTAGCTTCCACAGAAGCTGAATATGTTTCTTCAACAGACACATCATGTATGTGAAGCTGTTTGGTTAAGACGGATTTTGTTTGACTTGGAGCAAGCCCAGAATGAACCAACTATTATTTACCGCGACAACAATTTAGCCATAGCAATAACTGAAAACCCTGTTTTTCATAGTCAGACCAAGCATATTAAACTTCGTTATCATTTCATTCGGAATTTGGTACTGCAAAAGGAAGAAATTCGGTTGGACTACATTGGTACAAATGAGCAAGTTGCAGACATACTCACAAAGTCAGTCTCAAGTTCGCATACTTTAGAGATCAGCTGAGAATTACAAATTACGAGGGGATGTTAAAAATATAATTTGTAATTCCTATAAACCAAGTATCTAGAATATCCTAGTCCTAGTCCTAGAGTCATGATCAATGTTCAGTGTATGAAACCAAGAGTCTCCAAATTATTTATGTATCTAGTTAATGATGAATTCTAGGAAGAGTCTAGATATTTTGTCTATCTATATAAAGACTGTTATACCAGCACATGTAAATCATTAAGAAAAATAAAATCTTTTGTTGTCTTCAAGTTCCGTACCCAACACTTTTTATATGAAAGACTTGGCATTTAAAATCCACCACTGGCTGCACTGACGTAACCATTTTCATGGTAAGATGCAAAAACTAATTATAAGATACTTTCAGAACAGCTGATTTCTCATGTCTTCATCATTGCTCTATTCCCTAATTTCCCCTCCTCTCCTATAATTTCATTGCAGGGACAAAGAATATAGGTGTGTGTATATACAAGAATCAACAAACTGAGTTAAAGTTTGTTTAGTATTGTAATTTGCACAAAATTTTATGATGCGTACGCAGTCATTTTGAGGAAAGCCACCCGGGATATATCTTAATCCATATTCTCTTATTGTATTTCATTGATATTTATGTAACTTATAATTGATTTCCATATTTATTTTCTGTGTGTATACCAAATGAAATATACTAATAATTAAGGAATGTTGTATATCATAAAAAACATAAGGAATAAATATTTGAAAATGATTTATTTGAATTAGATAGTTTATTAGAGTACATGGCTAGTGGATCTCTTGCACTGCAGAACAACACTAGAGAGATAAGAATTAAAACATCAGACTTGTGTAGAAACGGCAAGAACAAGAGTAACAACACTTGCTGCTTTCATCTGAGAGAGAATTTGTCCTCCCATAACATTACCTGCAGCATCTGCAAATTGAACATGGAAACAACTAATAATATTTCCAGAAGCAGCATTTAAACAACGGTAAGCCCCAGAAAACGAAATTATCTGGAAGCTTGTAGAAACGCATGGGGGAGGGATTGCATTGAGTGGATACGCAATATCAACCTCAGAAATGAGTCCCTGGCCAGTAAGCACAGTTACAGCAAGCCCGAAATGCAGTGCAAATTGCACCACACAACTTATGACATCAAATCCACTAGGGATTTCAAGAATGACTGTTTTGTTGATGCCATTCACTGGCTCACCGTTGGTCATTAAAGACCCATCAGAATTGAATGAATATTGAGGTGCTCCTCCATGCCTCCCTGGAGCTGTAGATATTGGGCTTGTTAAACCATTTTGGTTTGAATTACTCATCACTGCTAAAATGTTATTGTTGTGAACTAAACAATGAAAGAGATAAGTATATAGCCTCTCAGCTGATAGCATATATGAGCTGTAATTTGTGATTTTTATTGTTTATATGAGTTTAAAAAGATAATAAGGTATATGAGATTTCACAGTTATTGAATAAAACAGCTGTGTTCATGGAATTTATAGCTAGGGAGAATCTTTTGCATATTTTTTTCATGCATATAATCTTTCTACTCATTGATAGAAGATATATATATATATATATATATATATATATATATATATATATATATGTTGAATTCATATACAATTTATGAATTTTCGTAGAATATAACATATTTTGATTCTATGCAAAAAATTTGGCGGTGTATTCAATTCTGTTGACATTTTAATGTATAGTTTTTAATATATGTATTTTAATGGATTGCATGTGATTTAAATTTAATGGGCATTTTTGATAAAATGTCATAAAATAGAGTTATATAGATTCTTTAGGATTCAAGCAGAATACCTCCAAATCACATTAATTTTTTGGTGGGATTTCAAAAAACGGAATCCCTACAAAATCCATAATTTTATGAAATCCAAACAATCCATTACCATTCAGATTTTGATAGATTTTAAACAATTTCAATTGAATACCATAGGATTTTTAAGCATAATTTTCAATCCTAATTGAATACTACCAGATTTTGTAAAATAATTTAAAATCTCAATTGACTATCCTAAGATTTTAAAACATTTTTAATAATCCCAATTGAATATTCTCGGATTTCATTAATGAAAAAAAATCCTTTAAAATCTCAATCGAATATACCCCCTTAAAGTATAATACCCGTCCTAAAATTAGGGGTGAGTAAAACTGAACTGGAACCGAAAAACCAAACCGAATCGTGTAAATTCGGTTCGGTCCTAATTTTCTGAAAATTCGGTCCATTCCGAATAGACCGAATAGACCGAAATAAAGTTCGGTCCGGTCCGTAAAAAAATATTCGGTCCGGCCCGAATAGACCGAACAGACCAATATATATATATATATATATATATATATATGATTTTAATTAATATTTATGTTAGATATATCTTTTATGTTATAATTATAGTATCTAATTTGTAAATTTAATTATATATATCTTTAATGAATTGGGGGTGATTAATTAATATGAAAATTTAAAAATAAAAGATGAATTATAGTTTTATTTATAATATAATTTTTTATTTTAAAAATAATTTCGGTTCTTTTGGTCCGGACCGAACCGAATTATTTCTGTTTGGTCTAGTTCGGTCCATAATAAAACTTTGGTCTGGTTTGGTCCAAAAAAAATTCAAACTTCGATTCTGGGTCTATTCGGTTTGATCCGGTTTTGGATCGGACCGACCGAATGCTCACCCCTATTCAAGTATACTCTATCAAAATTTCTTAGATTATGTTCGGAAAAAGAAAAATAACAATGAAAAAAAATCATATATTAGATATCCACCCAAAGAATTCAAGTACACTCTATCAAAATCTTGCTCGATAAAGTAATAATAACTATGGTGATGTAACAACCCCAAATTCACAAGTACGTAATTATTATTTAATAACTTTATTTTTTAATTGTACAAAAAATTACTATTTATAAATAGGCACGAGTAATAGTTAAATTAACATTATTACGCTTTGATTAAAGTTATAGTGACGTAATAAATATTTAATTATTTATTTTAAGTACTGTGATGAGGATATAAAAAGTGCGTGTGATAATTTTTTTTATTATTGATGAGATTACGAGATAATCATTTATATATATATATATATATATATATATATATATATATATTGAGTGTAGCTAATTGGAATATTTCTAAATTAATAATGGTTGCAATAAATCTAAATATTTAGATAGTCGCACGCATAAATTATATGTTTTATTTTTCACAATAGAGCCACTATAGATTGTCATTAAAATTATTTACTACTACTATTAAGTAGTAAGAATAAATAGTGAAAAATTAGTATTATTATAAATAAATAATAGACATCGAAAAGGAAAGAATTGTGTTAGATAACCATATAATCATAAAATAATTTTTCAGTTTCTTTGTTAATGCTAGTTTCAAGGAGTGATTAATGCTTAACAATTCCACATCATTATGTACAACCTAATTTTGTACATGTAGTATTAATGGGGAAAATCACGCACAAAATTGGCTACACAAAATGATGTGTCATTAACATTAATAAGATTGTCTGTGTTTCCTCAACCATCACTCGACAACTTCATTTTACTATAGTTTAGATAGCAATATGGCACATCATTCTGTATAATAGTTTTGTGCAAAAAACATTACTCTTTAATCACTACTAGAAAAACCGGTAAAATTGACTGCCTCATACACTCAGCTGTCTTCTCAGCCATAAACAAGCGTTGCAACCTTTGGGTGAGAGGAAAGTAGCGCAAGATCTTTGGTGCGATCTTCTTCTTCTTTGGATCCTTTTGCTCCTTGTATCGGCTTGTATAACATATATCACAATGTGTCTTGTTGATGTCTTCCTTGTAAAATAACATGCAATCATTTTCACAAGCATCAATTTTTTCATATCCCATATGCAATCCCGATATCATCTTTCGCACCTCATAATAGCTCTTGGGAAGTTTGTGACCATCAGGTAACACCGATCCAATAAGGCAAAGTAATTCATCGAAGCCATTATTACTACAATGATGCTTGTTCTTGAAATGTAGTAGCTTGTTTACAAATGACAATCTTGTGTAATCCTTGTTATTTGGATAGATTGGTTCAGAGGCATCATTCACCATATTGTAAAATTCTTTGGCATCGGCATTTGGTTCCTCCTCAAAATTCTCAAAATATCTATTTGCATCTGCAAAATCTCTTAGCGTGTTATGAGCATCATACATGTCATCATCATCATTACAACCGGAACTCATTCCAACTTCAACTCGGGGCATATCATTCTCCCCATGTAAATCCCATTTGGTATACCATTGCATAATCCCATGAAGATACAAATCAACTTTCACACCACTAGGATCTTTGAAATACCTATTTTTACACTTTTGACATGGACATCTTATAAGCCCTTCATCTTCATCTTTAAGATTATCACAAGCAAACTTAAGAAAACTATCCACACCATTCTTGTATTCTTCCGTTATATATTTTAACTCATTGTATCGACTACGACCAACCCAACTACGATCGGATGTCATCTACAAAATATACACACAATTCAATATAAATGCAAATAAAATAAAATCACAAAATTCTAATTAACTCATACCTAAAATGTATACTAATACACACATCTATACTAATTTCATCATACATGAGTAACATCAAACATTTATATCAATTTCACAAACAACACTCTACATTAATTTAACAAATTTAGGAAACACAATCTAAGCTATATAACTATCATAATTTGGTATTGCATTTATATTATTTAAAGAAAAAAACTAGTAAAATTTAAATACTAGAATGTGATACTTACTTGATGATCTCAATGATTTGATGAGAAGAATATGATATATATGATGGCATGAAAGAAGAAAAATGGTGGAAAAGAGAAAATAGAAGAGAGAAAGAGAAAGAAACAAAAAATGGAAAGCGGCGTGAAAGCGAGAGAGCGGTAGGGTTGCAATCTGGGAAGGGTAAATTTGACCGCGTTCGGTCAAAATAATAAAAGCGACCAGCGACGGTCACTATTATTTATCTGACCGATTCCAGTCAAAACTATTAAAACGACCGACCCCGGTCAATTTTACAATATTGACCAACTTCAGTCAAAAATATATTCCAGGTTTTTTTTGAAACTTTGTGCGGGAAAATTCCCGCCTAGCAAATATTTTTGGCCGAACTCAAATTGACCGCTGGCGGTCAATTTTACTATTTCGACTGCGTCCGGTCAAAAATAGTTTTCCCGTATTTTTAAAAATTTGTGCGGGAAAATTCCCGCCTAGAAAATAATTTCGACCGCAATTAAAATTGACCGCGACCGGTCAATTTTAATGACGTCATTGAATTAAAGTTTGGCGGGAACTTTCCCTCCATTTTTTACGGGGCCCACCATTTAAAATTGACCGGATAAATTTGACCGAAAACTTATTTTGACCGAAAACGGTCAAAATTATGAGCGGTCAAAATTAATCGGTCAATTTTAGCCTTGACTTGGTGGCATGCGAGTTTGACCTTATATTTGACCGCGTTCGGTCAAAAATAAGGCGGTCAAAAATAACCGGTCAAAAATAGCCTGTTTTTCTTGTAGTGAATATTTTAAAAGATGAGTAGATTACAGGGTGATTTCACCATGTTTTTTGGTTAAATATTGTTAATCACTAAAAGAAAACTGAATCACAATATATACAATATTAATTAAAGATTAGAGCCCTTATCTTTTTTTTTTGATAAACATGGATATTCCATTAATAAGATAAAAATACACCATAGATTTGATAAACATGGATATTCCATTAATAAGATAAAAATACATCACAGACCATAGCCCTGACCAGCAATCATACAAGCATAACATGTGAAGAGGGCATGCCTTCCTAAGAGAAGCTACCACTAGAAATTACCTAGAAAAACAAAAATTAAAAATATTAGCTGCCATGTTACACCACTGAAAACTACATTCAAGCACTACATCATAATAGATGGCCTAGGCAATTTTATGAACACTGAGTGTTGCAAAATTATGTTACTACTAATCCATACCAACAACAATGATAATCATTCATGTCCATTTCATGTTGCAATAGTGTGTTGCGTAGAGTTTTAGAAAAATGATTATTTGTAATAATTTTGAAAAACTAAAATAATTTTAAATTATTAATTATTAAAATATAATATATTAAACTTCAACCCCTAAAGGGACCTGAGCTTGGTTTGTCAACATGGCATCTTCATGAGCCATTTCTTAAGCTGCATTTTATCTCGGACTCGAGTGACAATGCGATCTGTTTTGACGAGTTTGAAGTTATTTGCATGGATTGTGAAAACACAGTTCAACACATCTGGCATCTCCTGATTGTATTCCCCACATGACGGCTTTGACATTAGTCATGTGATGCATAAGGACACAAGCTCCCCACAGTCTCCGGCCATCTGCATTCTTGAGAACACCAATCCTGTCGGAGTTGCCATTTGGAAGAGGAACTTCTGATGAAAAGCGGTGAACATTTATCTTGACACAATTTTCTTCGGGAGGAACTCATGCAACATTCATTATGATTGAGACAGAGATGCAATACTGAGTTTATAAATGGAAAGACCTAGCCAATGTTAAGTCATGACAGTATTACTACAAATGACGCAGGAGTACTAAAGCACACGAATAGGTGATATCTATTCCTTGGACTCAGAGTCTACTGAATGCAAACATATTTTAATACAAAATTTTGACAATAGATTTAATCTCTAAGTGTGTCCTCTTTGCCGGAATTATTGACTTGTCATGGGTTATTTACTTATATTCTGTATAAAGGAAAAATACACGCTTGGCCTTATTGAAAAGATCATATTATATATTTTTAAGATATATTTTAGTTAACATATAAATACACATGGACAAACTTTGAAATCTAAAAAGAACAATACATCTCAAATCTTGAGGATTAAGAATAGAACCATACACCACAAACGGTACATACCAGCGCACAATCTTTGTAAATATGAGAAAATTTTAAAATTTAATGAAGAAATAAAGAGTGATACTAGATTTGTTGGTGAAGGTGAGTGCCAAGTAGATAATGACCGCAGAAACATGATACAAAATTTTTAACACAAATGCCTGAACTAAAGAAAATTTAATTAAACATGTGTTGGAAATTTGACGTGCAACATTTTCACCAAATGATTCTTATATGTGCATGTACAATATTCTATTATATAATACAATTCCTGCATATTAATATGGCAAATATTACATATCATAAAAAAGCGACGATTTTTGACATTTGTCCCATTGTGAATATTTGTATTGGTCAATTTACTTGGCTGAAGAAAAAAATAAATGTAAAATATCAAAAAGAAAAGACATACATATGAAATTTAATTAAACATGTGTTGGAAATTTGACGTTCATCATTGTCACCAAATGATTCTTATATGTGCATATACAATCTACTATATAATAAAATTCATGCATATTAATATGGCAACTATTAATGATCATAAAAAAGCGACAACTTTTGACATTTCTCCGATAGTGATTTTTGGTCTCAGTTTACGTGGCTGAAGCATAAAATAAATGCAAATTATTAAAAAGAAAGGACATATCTATAGATATCATTTACACCAGACCAGCATTTTCTGTAGTCACAAATTAAATACCAAACTGAAATGATATAGTTCAATGATTAATAGTCTCACCTTTCAATTTCTGCTGGGAATTTCAAATTTAAAAACACCAATAAGTAATGAAATCCTAGAAATTGAGGAAAAATAGAATAAAAGATTTAGAACACGCCCTCATCCTCCTTCACTACAAGAAAAGCGGCTATTTTTGACCAGAATTTGACGGCCGAAAATGACCTCTTTTCTTGTAGTGCTTGAGCAGGGACTGCTGCAAAGACCGGAAGGTTTTCCCGACCATACATAGCCATTTACTCAGCTGCGCAGCATTTTATCTTCCTCGAGTGACGATGCGATCTGTTTTGCCAAGTTTGAAGTTATTGGCAAGGATTGTGTTAAACCTAGTCATGACTTCTACTAAGTCATTTCGATGACCATTTCTTCTTGATATCAGATAACACTGAAAGCTAGGAAGTCATTAGTCTCAATCGATGTGTACCTTGTGAAAACCCAGTTCAACACATCTGGCGGCTCCGATTGTATTCCCCACATGACCTCCTTGACATTAGTCGTGATGCTTAAGGCCACAAGCTGCCCACAGTTTCCTGCCATCTGCATTCATGAGAACACCAACCCCGTTGGAGTTGCCATTTGGAAGAGGACCTTCTGATGAAAAGCGGTGAACATTTATCTTGACACAATTTTCTTTGGGAGGAACTCATGCAACATTCATTATGATTGAGATAGAGATGCAATACAGCCTACTAATGAGTTTATAAAGGGAAAGACCGAGCTAATGTTAAGTCATGAAAGTAATACTACAATGACACAGGAGTACTAGAGCACACGAATAGTTGATATCTATTCCTTGGACTCAGAGTCTATGGAATATTGCAAACATATTTTAATACAAAATTTTGACAATAGATTTATTCTTTAAGTGTGTCGGCCTCTTTGCAGGAATTATTGACTTGTTATAGGTTATTTACTTATATTCTATACAGAGGAAAAATACAGGCTTCACGCTATTCAAAGGATCATATTATATATATATATTTTAGTTAACATTATTAAATTCACATGCCTGACAAAAAAAAAATTCACATGCACATATAAAACTTCTCATCAATATTACTGAATTTTAATGTTCTATTCCTTTAAAGGTTCAGGTATCTCCTCATATTCACACCACAAAAATTCCCAATGTTATATATTTTTACCAATCAATGCTCCTTGTTTCTTTCCTTAGTTGCATTGTGTTTATTTGGTTCTTTAGTATACATCACATCCTTCTTGATTTTTCTTTCCTTTCAAAGCTGCTTCATGATTGATAGTATACATTTCATGTAATATAATCAAAAGTATACATGAGAACATCAATCTATATTATATAGACAAATTTTGGAATCTAAATAGAACAATAGACCTGAAACCTTGAGGATTAAGAATAGAACAATACACCTCAAATGATACATACGAGCACACAGTCTTTGTAAATATGAGCAAAATTTAAAATTTGATGAAGAAATGAAGAGTGATACTAGATTTGTTGGTGAAGGTGAGTGCCGAGTAGATAATGACCGGAGAAATAACGATAGCGCATTTTGAACACAAATGCTTGAACTAAAGGAAATTTAATTAAACATGTGTTTGGAAATTTGACGTGCATCATTGTCACCAAATGATTCTTATATGTGCATATACAATCTACTATATAATACAATTCATGCATATTAATATGGCAACTATTACCGATCATAAAAAAGCGACCACTTTTGACAATTGTGTGATAGTGATTTTTGGTATTTCTTGATTTACCTCGCTTAAGCAAAAAATAAATGTAAAAATATTATAAAGAAAAGATATACCTATCAATATAATTTCCACCAGACCGACATTTTTTGTAGTCACAAATTAAATAGAAAAAAGGCCTGCCTAACCATTACATACATTTTCATGCTTGTCTAGAGTGTATATACATGCCGAAGAGTATCAAAGAACTTACTCGTTGAGGGATCATAAAAATCCTAAAAAACATATTCTATAATGCAAAAAGTGCAGCAGCAATGATTGCAATAATCTCGGCATTAGGAGTCACCACCATAGTCATCATTCCAAAAAGAGTGCAGTATAGCAGGGTGAAGAACGTGAAGAATACATACCAAAAGAATTTCACTACTATCCAATCAAATCCGATCATTGCATAAACGATAATACTATACATAATACACTCCAACTTGTGCAAGAACATTATATGGTATTTCTACCAATACATTTTTAGACAAAAGAAGAGGGACTTGCTTAATATATTTGGTACAAATAAGAAAATTCAATTTATCGGGGAACGTCATATCCACTTATTACATGTGCAAAGGCATATGGCAAGGCGAGTACTATATTCATGCTGCTCGTTTTCTATAAAAGACAGTGCGTTTGACATCCACTTCTGGCTGCACTAACGTAACCATTTTCATGGTAAGATGGAAAGGCTATTTATAAGATACTTTTGGAACAACTGATTTCTCATGTCTTCATCATTCCTCTACTCCCTTATTTTCCCTCCTCTCCTGTAATTTCTTCGCAGACACAAAATATATACGTGTATGTATATATAAGAATCAACAAACTGAGTTAAAACTTTTGGTTTTCATCTTTACAAATACCTAAGCGAAATGATAAAGTTTAATAATTAATTGTGAGACTTTTCAATTTCTGGCGGGAATTTCAAATTTTTAAAACAACAATAAGTACTAAAATCCTAGAAATTGATGAAAAATACAATAAGAGATTTTGAAGACAGGTCAGCATCTTGAGATCCTCCTTTATATATTCATTTATATATATATATATGTGTGTGTGTGTGTGTGTGTGCATAAATATATATATATAGAGAGAGTGAGGGGCTCATGATCAAATACAAACCACCCTCTAAATACAAACTAAAAACCTTTCTTTTATACTACCCAACAACTCCACATTATCTCTTTTATCAAACCCCCTTCATCTCTCTCTCTCTCTCCTCTCTCTCCACCTCTGCTACCACATCTTTGCCGACCCACTCCTACCAACACTGCACTCATGTCATTGCTTCCGATTACACCATTATCATCACCACCAGCGGCTGATATGTATACAAAAATCGGTGATATTCTGGTATATAATTTAGTAATATCTGCTGTACATTTTAGTGATTTTTGCTTTAGAAATTAGTGATATTCACTGTAGAATTAGTGATATTCGATATAGAAGATCAGTGAAAATCTCTCAAACTTGATCAAGACCTCCAGATTTGTCTTGTTTGTTGATTCTGATGGTTGTGACGACGCTGGAGATGGAGGTGGTGGACACAAAAGGGGCCGGAGCATGGAGGATGCGGGGGTGGGGGTTGAGATGGCGGAGGTGGAGGTCGATGTCGAGTATGGCAGAGGTAGGGGCTGAGATAGTTCGGTGGGGTGAAGGTGGTGGTGGTAGAAGTCGAGGTGGACGTCGTGGTGGCAGAGGTTGAGATGAAGGCGGTGGAGGTGGGGTTGACGTTGGTGGTAGAGACGGTGAAGGCGAACCGGAGGGATGGTAAACGTGAACGGGGCGGCGGGGGCGGTAGACATGGAGGGAGCGGCGGACATGGAGTTGCCAGGAGCGGAGGCGGAGCCGAAGAAGATGGAGGTGGGGTTGTTGAAAGATTTAGTGATAGTGTGTTTAGAATTTAGTGATATTGGAGCTCGGTTTTAGGTTTGTAGATCAAGAGGGTTTATAGTGGAGTAGTACTCTCTCTCTCTATATATATATATATATAAAAATTCATTATGTGGAAAAAATAATGCTTTTAGCTTCTGTCTTTATAGATACCTAGCTAACCGAAATGATAGTTCGAAAAATATTAATAGCAAGCAATATCTGCCGTGAATTTCAAAATTTTAAAACAATAAGAAGGGAAATCCTATAAGACTCCCTTGTCAAGATCGTAGTTATAGAAGTCATATATGATTGGTGTCAAAAATGCCTGTTGCACAAGAAAAAAGAGTTGCCTTCAATTTTTTAAACCGATCCGATGCTTCATCTTTGCTTTAATCATATACACCCACATAAATCGGTTGATATCATCGACTAACAAGAGAAAATATTTGTTCCCGGATGGCGTTGCGGGCGAGATGGGACCACAGAGATCCCCATTAACAAGATCAAGACACTTCTTTGCTGTGAAGCTTGAATTGGGGGGGATTGTTGGGATATTATGGGCTCTGTGTCCAGCATCTCCCCAGTTATATAAACACGAACACGGGGGCGGATTGTTGGGGATATTATGGGCTCTGTGTCCAGCACGAGGCGCTTGTAATATCCTAAGTATAAGGAAATAAGGCTGCAGCTTCTCTAAACGCTTGGGCTTTTAGCGCACCGGTAAGCACATGATCCTAAAAAGATTGAGGAAAATTAGAATAAGTGATTTAAAATATGCCACGTCAAATATATAGATTACTTCTAAATGTATTTTCTATGTGTATACTAAATGCAATAAATCATTGCAAGAATAAAGTCGTGCCCATACGGAAAAGTATATATCAGGAAAAACATAAGGAACAACGCTAGAGATCTCTTGCACTGCAGAACAAAGCTAGAGATAATAAAATTAAAACATCAGACTTCTGTAGAAACGGCAAGTAAAAGCGTAACAATACTTGCTGCTTTCAAGTGAGAGACCACCCTTCCTCCCATAAAATTACCTGCAGCATCTGCAAATTGAAAATGAAAACAACTAATAATGTGTCCAGAAGCAGCATTACAAACAACTGTAAGTCCCAGAATTAGAAATCATCTGGAAGCTTGTAGAAACGCACTGAGGAGGGATTGCACCTAGTGGATCACTACAACAGATTCAGCATCACACAACGGTTTTTGCCTGTTGTCTGAGACCACGGAAAACCGTTGTCTACCGAGACGCCGTCTGATGTGCGTATCAGACAACGGTGCGCACCGTTGTGTGATAGTGCTGAACACGATGGTTTACGTTGAAAAAACTGTTGTGCAACACCCAGAACCAACAACGTTTTCTGTTAAACGTGGTGTTGTTAATAATCCTTCTTAACAATAGTTGCTTTCAGAAATAATGTTGTTAGAGAGGCATTCCACAACAGTTTTAGTTTCTCCATACTGGTTGAAAGGAGGATCATACAACGATTCTTAACGAGGGCATGCTTGTTGTTTATGCTTTACTACAACGGTTTCTGGTATAAAGGTTCTTGTTTAAGAACTGTTCTTACAATACTTTGTCTTTTCAACTGTTGTGCTAAATCCTTCATACATCAATTTTTCCAACAAAATAGCTTGACGAATATGTCTTCAGACAATGTTTTATTTAGAAAGGTCCAATTGTGTAAGGACCCTTTTCACAATATGAGCATTTTTAAAGTGTTGTGTGAAATCTCTTGTACAACGGCTTATGGTTAAAACAAGCTCGTCCAAATATATGTTTACACAAGGCTTTTGGTTTTTTGTAATGTTGTTTGTACATTTCTTAGACAACGGTTTCCATCTCCAAATGCCTTTGTCTTTGCGCATCTTAGACAATGGCTTTTGCTCTCATTACTCTTATTAATCATTCGATTAGACAATGGTTTTAAAAGATGGGGATGATTGTTTAAGTTCTATGAGACAATATTCTTTTACCACTGTGAGCATTGTATTATGTTATCTATAACAATTGTCATTTATATTTCCCATTAGCTAAAAATATAAAAGACAATGGTTTTTATCAAAGTGGCCGTTGGATCATGTGACTTGTACAATGGCCATATACATGTCCCCATCAGCTAAAAATGAAACAGACAATACTTTTTGCATTACATAAAAAAACTAAGCTATAGAATGAAATCAATGCCCAAAAATTAGTAAATAAAATATTCATTACCAACATCAAAAGCCACCACATACCAACAATCTTCACAATTTACCAACTATGTTTCCAACCAAACATAAAAGCCAAAACAATTCAAAAACCAACTAATATCCACCAACTAATATTCACATATCATCCAACAATACTAACCAAGGCAAACGCACCTAACAATCCAAAAACCCACCAACAGATTCTACCAATCTTGACGCGACAATGTATTGTATTTTCGGATGCACATATCCAAAAAAGACATACATGGATATAACTTAAGTCTAAATTTAGGCAAAATAAACCATGTAATAAGTCCCAATATATATAAATGTGCATCCGAAAATAATCAATCCTCTATGCAGCCTAACTAGCATGCTGCCTCATGAAGTACTTTGCCCAGGCACTCCTGATCTCATTGAGATCATCGCTATCAAAGACAAGATTGCTCCTCCGCGCCCACTGAAATAAGGAAAATTGTTAGAGAAAATCATAGTTTTTAGCACAAAACACAAGAACATAGAAACAGAATGTTTATACCTTGGACGCAAACTTGAGTTCCTTGTCTATACATATTTCTCTCATATAAAGCATCACAAAAAGACCACAATCAGTGGTCCCAATCTGGGCAGGAACACCCTGAAATTAAAACGGTCACATGTCTACCCTACACTTATGGAGATCAATTAATTTACTAAGATTTGGATTATAAAAATAATTATACCGCTAAATTCTCCCAATTTATTTTCTTCTTCAGAAACCTCTTCACATCCTCCTTGTAAATTTTTATGCCACTACAACAAAATTTAATAAATGAGCATAAAGACATTTCTTCAATTAATTAAGAATTAACAGATCTTCGTACTCACTTGTTAACAACTTCAATCCATTCTTCATTTGCAATTCTCCGCTTTAACGGGTCCAAGTGATAAACCATTTGTGCATCGGGATTTACAACAGTAAGTGCCCAGTGGTTCCTAGACAATAAAAACCAAGCAGTATATAGACTTAAACATGTCCAAAAATAAAACTTTATGCTAATAATATACATGGTAAAAAGGAGACAAAAAAGTGTACTTACGTGTGGTGATATGGCAAAAGAAAGACTTGGGATGGCTTAGCACTTTTGAATCTGAGAGCAAGGGCGCGTGACCTCGCTGCTGGAGTACCACAACCAAGAGCCCCAATCTTGGCTGGATCAACAAAAGATATCATGTCTGTCATTTTGTGCTTTCTTAAATTTTCCTGGAGTATACTGCATAAAAGAAGTAGAAAATCATAACAAAAAAATCAAAATTCCATTCAAGAAGTAAAAGAAAAGACAACAAAAAAATAGAATAGGAGCACTCACTTGATAAACATGCAAATGACAGTTCCTGATATTTCACCTCCAAAGCACACAGCACTTATGTCGGATTTAAACAAACACTTTTTATCCGATGATCCAAAAGCTTCTTCGGATAACTTGAACGCCTATGAACGACCATCCTTCAAAGCATCGCTTGCCCAAAGCCACAATTTTTTCAAAGTAGGAGGGAAGTCAGGGCCCATATTAACCACTGGCTCTGGTTCCGAGACCAAGTCATTCACCTTCTTCATTTTTCTTGGGCCATTCTTCTTGCCTCCCTATAAGGATATTTATAATTTTTTCAACTAATTAATGTAGAATATATAAAGCTATTAGTACATTATATTCAGATATTTTTCTCAAATAGCACACTATATTTAGCTATTTTTCTCAAACATGTAGCTATTTTTCTCAAATATTACACTATACTTAGCTATTTTTCTCAAATATGTAGATTTGAACAAGATAAATGACAAAGAAAAGATGGAGCTGTTAAGTACCTTCACTGCTCGAGACTTCACCCGATCACTGTTTGCCTTCACTTCCAGTAACATGTTTTTCGGCCATGCAATGAAAGTTCCAACAGCTTGATCTACTGTGATGATTTCATCGTCAATTGGGAATGGGATCTCAGCAGCTCCCTGGATAACACGAGTAATTGATACTCGTACGTTATCTCCTCCAAGTGGCTTCCCATGAAGAACAGCAGTGACAAAGTCAACTGTTGCATGAGCAACAATGTTGGTTGGGGTTCCAATTGCTAACTCCCATAGAATACCTTCATTTTCCTCAGCCACTTCCACATCCTTGTCCTCAACTACAAGATACTCAACTCCTTTCTCTTCACCACTGCTCTTTAATTCAGCAACATCTTTTTCTTTATCCTTGTTCTTCTCTTCATCATCAACTTCCTGAAAATTATTCTCAGCATCTTCCCCTCTAGGAGATTCATTGAGATCCAATTTCTTTTTAACAGCTGTCAATTCCAGCACATTTTCAAGTCCTCCTTTTGAACAACTTCCTTGTTGTGATCCAATATTTGGACTCCCATCAATTTTTAGACCGATGTTGATGTCGGTGATGTCTATTCTAGACATCAGTCGACAACTGATGTGAAAACCTTACTCACACATCATTTTTTACTGATATTCAGATGTCTATGCCACCATTTCTTACAAAATATATTACTTTTACTTAAGTTTATACTAAAGTTACTTGCAATTTAAGACATATAACATGTAATTACACTAACTAATTAAAGGCTTGAACATCAGGTTTTACACAAGAAAGTGATTTCTATTTTGTTTTAAACATCACCTTGTACTCATGTCATTGTCTCTATAGACATCGATTCTTTTAGAAAATAACTAATGTACTTAACAATTTTTCACATCGTCTGTAGATGATGTCTATTTTTGTAGAGACATCAGTCTTTACAGAAAAATTGTGATGTGCATTCTCCCAATAGACATCTCTTTGAGGTGATGACTTTATTATTTTTAGACATCTGTTTTAAAGCAAAAAAACTGATTTGTATCTTAGTTTAAGACATCAAAATTTGTTGAAAAATCTGATGTGCTTCTTACAAATAGATATTACTTTCTACGGTTATATTAAAAAAAACTAATGTCCATCCATGCACAAACAGAATTTAAAAAACTGGCATCCATAATATACCATCCTGAATATATATTGCACCATCCACAATACACATCCAAATCTACTTCAATCCAACCAAACAAATTCAATTTGCAAAACCAACAACAATTCTCCATCAACCAACAAACCAACTACTACACAAAGCCAACTAAGATCATACGTCGTTCAATACGCAAAACAAACTACTAAATACTTAAGCATATGCAAACCACTTATCATTGTACCCATTCAATCCACAAAAGCTACCAAAAAACTACTAGTTACTGCATATCAAATTGTTCACGATAGAAACCTCCACTTGTCCGCAACCAAAATGTTTAGACAGTTGAAACCTCGACTGCTAAGAAAGTACTGGTCATATGTGGTCCTGGCAGAACTGGAGAGCCTCAATACGCACTTCATCAAGCTGCTCCTCGGTGTAAGAAACTCGACTCTTGGTCAGCCACTAACAAATTCATGAAAATTGATAAGTGCACGTATATAACTAAAAGGTATCTGATATATATATAGCAAAACAACTATGCATACCTTTGAAGTAAAACTTAATCTTGTGTCAGTGATAATTTCTTTTATGTAACGCATGACTACGTAACCGCATTCATGACCACCAGGTTGTTTGGGAGATCCCTATACGAAAAATTAAAATTACACCACAATTAAACTACTTATTAACTATAACTATGTACTCAAATGATGAAGTGTAAAAGTACTTACACTTAAAAACTTTGCCTTAGCTGGCTTGTTGCTCCTACCAGTTTCAGAATTAAACGTCTTAATCGCGCTGCATAAACAACTTACTTCTGATTGTGTGGCCAAAAGAACAGCCGATCCGGGTTACCCTCTTTCAACCGTTCAACAATGTATTTTTCAAAATTGGCATTTAAGTGATAAGTGGATCCCGGGTCAATAAATACAAATGTCTCTGCCAGTGTTTGTTGTTCAGAGATCTCATTATGCAGGTGCCTACGAAAAAGAGTGCAAACATTATAACTACGAACAACTAGCAAATGAACAGAAAAAGAAAAAGAAAATAGAAAATTAACAGAAAAAGAAAACTTAGGCCATGTAAGCTGCAAGTACAGCTTGTCCTAGCATTTTAAACTCCAACAATGACAAGATATTCTCATATATCAAGTAAACTGTCTTTTCATGTCCAAACACATCCGGATCGCATACAATCTTTATCGAAACGCCTGTATTTTTCATCCAGATTGTTGCGTGTTTGTACAATAAATTAAAGCCTTTCGGCACCTTTGGACTTGGCTTCACACTAATGAACTGCGACTTAATTTTCTGCAACTGATCATTCTGATTTTTTTGTGCACTTGGCCGCAACCTATCTTTATTCTTAACCTGTAGATAATCAAACCATAAAAAATGTCAAGTATACACATCACATATATATTCCTACTACGAATCAAAATTCAACATCTCAAACAAAGAATTCACATACCACTGCAGTTGTGTAGCTGATTAATTCCTCAGGCCATGCTACAAAAGAGCCAAGTGCATCGCGGACTGTCACCATTTCACCACGTATCGGCACCGGAAGCAAGGCATCTGGTTTGATGAGGCCGTCGACAGAAACACACTTATGGCCATCTGGTATATCAATTCCATGAACTTTTTCTCTATCCACGCTAGGATACACCATACCAAATGCAATTTTATTTTCTTTCTTGTCCACAGATAATTCACAAGATCTTTGCCCCTACAATACGTAAATGACCAAATTAAAAAAATTAAGGCAAAAAGAATTTATAAATTCAGGAAATTATTTAATTAAATACAAAAAATTCAGGAAATTATACCGAAACTGCAGGAGGTGTAGGCTTAGGTTGATCATACATGACACATTCCTCATCATCATCCACATTTGCCTTTTCAAGCTGTGGACTTTCCTTTTCAGGCTGGGAACTTGCCTTTTCAGGCTGCTTTGGGGACTGAGGACCAACACTTGAAGCAAACATTGCCTTTAACTGAGCAATCTCTGCCTCAAGAGCCTGCATCTTTTTCTCCGTCTTTTCATCCCTTTGCCGATCACGGGCCATCAACTCTTCCTTTGTGATTCGAATTTTTTTCTCTCTCGGCAGCTTAAAGTATTGTTTTGGGGTTATGTACCCTCCAACAGCCCGGACCTTTCCGGAATGCTCTTGACTCTCCAAAGCTGTGGTAAGAACATCTTCAGCTCCATAGAACTCTAATTCACCTGCCTTTTTCTTTTCCAACAAATCATCCTATTGACATAAAAGAAACATAATTGGTCAAAAAATCAAGAAATTTATATTTTAATTATAATTGATGGCCCTACTAGCTAGTATGCAAATATAATTTAGAAAGCTTACAATTTTTTTGCATACAACAACAAATTCATCATCGACCTCTGAAACCTCATCGACCTCATCGACCTCTTTAACCTCTTCAACCTCATCGACCTCTTTAACCTCTTCGACCTCTTCGTCAATTTTTCGCTTACGAGCCATTTTCATTAAAATGGCTCTATCAGGTTCGACACCTGGCTCCAACTTGCCTTTTTTGATCTGTTAAATTGCATTTTCCATAAAAAGTTGTTAAGTTGTTAAAATCCATGATAACTGTGCAGAGATAAAAGTGTTCTTACTTCATCTTCTTTTAAACCTATATAACCCTTCCTGGACAAGCGGTGATGATACTTTCTTTGAGAAACCCTGTTGCTTTGTGCTTCATTGATTTTCTAAGAACAACATCAGCAAATTACATGTCATATATGTGCAAAATAGTAAAGTGAACAGAAAATTGAGTAGCAAAATTCAGAGTGCAACAAATTATACCGTCCAGGCAGAATTTGTCTCTGTTTCACAAATCGCTTCCAGGTGGACTTGCTAACATAAGCATATCTCCTTGGTGGCTTACTCAACTTTTTCTTGTCTCCAACAAATGGCAGCACAAACTTCCTCGTCAAATCAGTTTTAAATTGTCGCCATTTCGAGCCAGCAGACTTTAAGACAATGTCCTCACAATGTGAACCTAAGACAATGTCCTCACAATGTGGACCTATTTTAAATGTCGACTGGAAAATACACAAATAAGATATGAATTTTAATATTACGTTAAAAATGTGAATATAGAAATGCATTATTACAAACTAAAGCATTATTACAAAGTACCTGAATATCCATCCAAATCTTGGCTTTTAATTCAGGATCAACCTTGGGCCAACTCTCAATATCGATTGGAACTGTAGTCCTGGCCAACATACCGATGTAGGACTGCAATCGGGCCCTTGTTTCCCCGTTAGGCATTCCATACTCATCACAAGTGACTTTAGACTTTTTCCCATGAGCCTTCTTCACAATTACTTTGTACATTGCGCATACCCCGCGCTTACCTCCAGATTTTTTTACAACTGTCCCAGTTGTGTTAACAGTTAGTTGCTCTGATCCAGCTTGTTGAGGTTCCGATGCCTGCAATTCTTGGTTTTCTTGGATTTGTGATGCTGTGATCTCATTCTCCAGCAGTTTAGTGTCTCCACTTGCATTACCAGCCTTCTGTGTTTTCTTTTGCTTTTTAGGTGCCATGTTTCAATCTGCACAAATAACACACAAACATTATAAGTCCACAGTAACTTAAATAAAATGCCAAATTCAAACAATATGCATATTTCAAACAATATGCAAAATTCAATCACAGCTATAATGTAAAATGCAGAGAAAATTCAAACAATTACAATGCAAACAATTCAAACAAGTACATATTGCTAAATTTAACAGATACAATTCAATCAAGTACATATTGCTAAATTTAACAAGTACAATTCAAACAAGTACATATTGCTATATTGCAGATGACTATATTGCTAAATATATAGACACCTATCACTGCTTAACCCAAATCCCCTCTACATTTTCTCTTTTATTACTAACAGTTGCATCAACACTAATAGTAGGGTCACATATCGGGATATGGCAACAGAACGGGGGAGGATTCCACGATATCTCCTCTGGAACATCTTCGTCATACAGGGCATGATAATCTCTAGTTGTCGATGATAACACAACTGACCAATGAGCATCACATGGATCCTCAACATAAAATACTTGGTTGACTTGGTCAACAGAGACATATTTGTCCTTCTTGTGGCCTGGTCGATTGAAGTTCACGAGTGTAAAGCCAAGATCATCGGACTTGATACCTCTGTCATTTGATGCCCATGTACACAAAAATAAAGGGGCCTTGAATGCGTGGTAGTCTAACTCCCATATTTCTTCTATAATGCCATAAAATGTTAAATCACCCTCTATAGGATTTATATCCTTAGCACTGGACACTTGGACTGTCCTAGCAACTAATGACACGCAACTGTTTTGAACTACCCTAGCATTATCTCGCTCCTTTGTGTGGTATCGGACCCCGTCAACCACATAGCCTTCATAAGTCAACACTGAATAAGATGGTTTTCCTGCCAACCATCTTATTGTTTCTGAAATGGCTTTCCCGTCACTGATTTCTGTACTCACCTGCACATAAAGTCATCAGGCCTATAAGTTGATATCAAGTAAATCACAAATTGAAGAAAATTGAAATAAAATAGGAGAAGAATGTCACCCAACTGTCTGTTGAAACCAGTCTGCAAATTGTCAATTGTGCTCTCCCAATAGCCATTGTGCACCCTTCTTTTTTCCTTCGTAAATTCTTTCCAAATATTCCTTATGCAACCTGATCATAATTACATTAAATAAGAACAAACCATTATAAAAAGGGACTACTACATGACTTATAAGAAATACTACGTATAAATAATTTACTTACTTAATATATGCTTCCACTTCAATATTATCAAGGAGGACTGTGAGATGTGCCTCATCTCGTTCCTTTTCTGCCACCGACTTCATTGTCACGCCACCAACTGGACCAGAAAAATTTTCATCTTTGTCAAGACCAGCAGTTCTGCTACTCTCGGTAAAGAACCCCGTGCAAAATTCAATTGATTCTTCTTTAATATAACCTTCAGCGATACAACCTTCCGGATAAAATTGGTTCCGTACATAACTCTTCAATATTTTATTAAATCGTTCAAATGGAAACATCCACCTATAAAAAACCGGGCCACATAAACGCAATTCCCTTACTAAGTGGACTGTTAGATGTATCATAACATCAAAAAATGATGGAGGGAATATTTTTTCCAACTCGCACAAGGTCAGAATCACATCTGATTGGAGTTTACTCAATCTGGACACATCTACGACTTTGTTGCACAAAGAGTTGTAGAAAAGCATAATCTGATTATACTTACCCTTACATTTTTCGGAAGCACGGAACGAATACAAACCGGTAGTAACTGTTGGAGGAGGACATGACAATCATGGGACTTCAGCCCATACAACTTCGAATCAGGCATTGAGACACAATTTTTAATATTGGATGCATGTCCATATGGTAGTTTCATATTGGACAATGATCCCAACATTATTTTTTTTTCTTTTCTAGACAAAGTAAAAGGGGCAGGAGGTAAGTATGTCCTCTTTTCTCCTATTTGAGGAGCTAAATCAGGCCTTACACCCATCTCAACCATATCAAGACGAGAGGCAACGATGTCCTTAGTCTTGAATTTCAGGTTAAGTAGTGTCCCAATTATGTTATCACACACGTTCTTCTCGATGTGCATAACATCTAAACAATGACGAACGTGGTGAAACTTCCAATATTCTAACTCAAAAAAAATTGATTTTTACTTCCATGCATACTCCACCTTTTTCGACTTTCCCCCTTTCCCAAAACTGAATTCAAGTTTCTGTTGTTGCGCCAACACTTCTTCTCCGCTGAGTGGCTCAGGTGCATCACCAAGTTCTTGTTCTCCATCAAAAGCCATTCGCTGCCTCCTATAAGGATGATGACGGTCTAAATATCGACGATGACCTAGGTAACACATTTTCCTACTATGATTTAAATATTTAGCCACAGTTTGATCACCACAGATTGGACAAGCCATATAACCCTTATTTATGCAGCCTGACAGATTTGCGTATCCCGGGAAATCAGTCACTGTCCACATTAGAACTGCCTTGAGAGTGAAGTAGGATTTACTATGTGCATCATAAACATTTGGTTCACCCTCCTCCCATAATTTTTTAAAATCATCGATTAATGGCTGTAGATATATGTCAATATTATTTCCAGGCTCGTGCGGGCCGGAAATTAATGTTGTTAACATCATAAACTTCCTCTTCATGCATAACCATGGAGGAAGATTATATGTTACTAAAATAACTGGGTGTACCGATTGTTTAATCCATTATTATATGGATTTATACCATCTGCCGCTAATCCTAAGCGTATATTTCTGTCCTCACTTCCAAACTCAGGCCACCTACTATCTACATTTCTCCAAGAAGGGGAATCAGATGGATGACGCATCTTTCCATCTTTAGATCGATTATTCGCATGCCAACTCATTAATTTAGCAGTATCAGCAGATTTAAAAAGCCGTTTGAATCTGGGGATTATCGGAAAATACCACATAACTCTCGCTGGAACGTTAATCCTAACTTTACCGTCTTTTCCAATTTTCCAGCGAGAAATTTGGCACTTTGGACACTCATCTAAAGACTCGAGAACTGGACCCCTGTATAATACACAGTCATTTGGACAAGCATGGAATTTAACATACTCAAGTCCTAAATCAGTCAAGGTTTTCTTCGCTTCATACATATTTGGCGGAAGCACATTACCTTTAGGAAGAAACGAGCCAACAGATTCAAGAAGATCAGTGAAGGCCTTATCACTAACTCCAAACCTAGCCTTCCAATTATGTAATTTCAAGACTGACTCTAGTTTGGTGCACTCACTTCCCTCCAAAAGAGGTTGTTCCGCATCGGAAACAAACCTCATAAAGTCATCTGATTCATTATCGCATTCTCCATCATTATAGGCTGCTTCACATACTTTAACCGTTTCGCTAACGTGTGTTGGAATTTTAGCAGGGCAAGAACTACCCGCATGTGAGTTAATAAAGTTACCAACCTCTTCCCCATGCCAAATCCAATCCAAATACCCTAAACTAAACCCAGATTCATATAGATGACCCCTGATTGCATTGACAGAAGTTTTTTTGAAGTTAGCACAACGTGAACAGGGGCAACGTATCTTCTTTGGGTTTTTAGCATTTTCCTCCGCGAAAATCAAGAAATTTTCTACACCAATTTCATACTGTAAGGAATCTCTATCTGCCTTTATCCAAGATTTGTCCATTTGAAACCACCTGGTATGTCACTAAAATTCAGACCTAATTTTATGATTAAATATTATTATGTATATCTTATGACCTATATTTCATTTAGCCTACATCAACCAAACTTACAACAACAACCTACATTCATTTAATCAAATGCACATATAATTTAACCCCACACTATACAAACTGCAGTCCTGTAATACATGGTAACTATCCACAAACTTATCCTAAAAACATATAAACAAGTAACAAATAACAACCAGAACTAGGGTTTTTGACAAAATAAATAAATTCAAAAAATAAATACCAATTAGCTTAAATAAAGCTACAACCAGAACCCAGTATCAATTAACAAAACAAATAACAAAATTAGGGTTTCAATTTCATAAAACCCCCAATTTTAAGAACTCGGATTTTGATTCACAAAACTATGGGGCCTCAAGTTATAAGCAGAAGAGAAGAGACAAACCTTGAAACAGAGAGAGAGAGCTGAGCAGAGAGAGCTAAGAGAGCGGCGGAGAGAGAGCTGCGAGCGGAGGTGGAGAGTGGCGAGAGAGAGCTGAGAGCGGAGGAGGTGGTGAGCGGAGCTGAGAGCGGAGCTGAGGTGGAGAGAGGAGGAGCGGCGCGGAGATCGTCGAGAGAGAGGTGTGAGTGAGAGAGAGTCGAGAGAGAGAGGTGTGAGTGAGAGAGAGTCGAGAGAGAGAGGTTTGAGTGTTTTTCTATTTTTAGTTTTTAGTTTTTAGGCTTTAGTTTGTCTGAATGTATGTGTTAGAGGGAAAGAAAAAACATTAAGGAGGGAATTTTCAGCTAAGGGGGGAAAAAAATTGGGAGGCAGCGCGCTTAATTTTAATATTTGAACTTAATACATCGGTTTCGAAATCTGCGATGTTTTAAAACTATATGGACATCAAATAAAAAATGGACGATGTCTATGATACTTTAGACATCAGTGGCCGAAGTGACTGATGTCTCATGTGTGATGTTTATTAACAGTTTTCTTGTAGTGAATCATCGACTAACAAGAGAAAATATTTGTTCCCAGATGGCGTTGATGGCGAGATGGGACAACAGAGATCCGCATTAACTAGATCAAGACACTTCTTTGCTGTGAAGCTTGACTTGGGGGGATTGTTGGGATATCATGTGTCCAGCATCTACCTAGTTATATAAACATGAACACGATGCGCTTGTAATATGTTATGTATAAGGAAGTAAGGTTGCACCTTCTCTAAAAGCTCGAAACCCAAGGAAGGCATCCTGATAGGCAAATGCTCGGGGGGGATATTATGGGCTCTGTGTCCAGCACGAGGCGCTTGTAATTAATGTCCTAAGTATAAAGAAATAAGGTTGCATCTTCTTTAAAAGCTTTGGCTTTTAGCGCACTGGTAAGCACATGATCCTAACAAAATTGAGGAAAATTAGAATAAGAGATTTAGAATATGCCACGTCAGATATATAGATTACTTCTAAATGTATTATCTATGTGTATACTAAATGCAATAAATCATTGCAAGAATAAAGTGATGCCCATACGGAAAAGTATGTATCAGCTTGAAAAACATAAGGAATAAATATTTGAAAATGATTTATTTGAACCCGATGGTTTATCAGTGTACATGGCTAGCGGGTCTCTTGCACTGCAGAACAACGCTAGAGATAATAAAATTAAAACATCAGACTTCTGTAGAAACGGCAAGTACAAGCGTAACAATACTTGTTGCTTTCATGTGAGAGACCACCCTTCCTCCCATAAAATTACCTGCATCATCTGCAAATTGAAAATGAAAACAACTAATAATGTGTCCAGAAGCAGCATTACAAACAACTGTAAGTCCCAGAATTGGAAATCATCTGGAAGCTTGTAGAAACGCACTGAGGAGGGATTGCACCTAGTGGATACGCAACATCAACAACAGAAATGTGTCCCTGGCTACTCTTCTGCATAAATATATAACTAACGATAGCAGATTCTGAACACAAATCCTTAAATCCTTATTCTGGGCTTTTTGTAAGTGTGCTTACTGGCCTGCAGGGACTCATTTCTGATGTCGATGTTGCGTATTCACAGGGTGCAATCCGTCTGCAGTGCAGTTCTACATGCTACCAGATAATTTCATTTTCGAGAACTTACCGTTGTTCAAATGCTGTTTCTGGACACATAATTGAACGAATAATGAGGAGCTCCTCCATGCCTCCCTGGAGCTGTAGATATTGGGCTTGTTAAACAATGTTGGTTTGAATTACTCATCACTGAGAAAATGTTATTGATGTCAACTAAACAATGAAAGAGATAAGTATATATAGGGTGTTGCACTAGGAGGCGAGCAATTTATAGATGTTCATGATAAACCTCTCTGATAGCAATATGAGCTGTAATTTGTGATTTTTGTTGTTTATATGAGTTTAAAAAGATAATAAGGGATATGAGATTTCACAGTTATTGAATAAAACAGCTGTGTGCTAGAGACAATCTTTAGCATATTTTTTTCACATATATAATCTTTCCACTCATTCAGTGATAGAAGAGATATATATGTACTGAATTCTTAATAAAGAATTTATGAATTTTTATAGAATATAACAGATTTTGATTCTATGCAAACTCTGGCCATGTATTTGGTTGAGATTTTAATTGATTGTTTTTAATATATGGATTTTAATTGATTATATTTGATTTTGATTTTATGTGGGTTCTTGATAAATTGCCATAGAGTTGATATAATTTTTTTACCATTTAAGCACAATCCTTCAAAATCTCATTGATTTTGGTGTGATTTCAAAAAACATAAAATACACTAACCAATCCCACAAAATCCCTAATTTTATTTAATCCAAAAAAATCCATCAGCCTTCAGATTTTAATAAAATTTTAAACAATCTCAATTGAATATCATAGGATTTTTAAGCATAATTTGAAATCCTAATTGAATACCACCAGTAGCATAATTTAAAATCTCAATTGAATATTCCAAGATTTTAATAGATTTTAAATAATCCCAATTGAATACACTCGGATTTCATGAATGAAAAAAATCTTTTAAAATCCCAATCGAATACACCCCCTTAAAGTATAATATTCGTCCTAAATTATTCAAGTATACTCTACAAAAATCTCGTAGATTATGTTCGGGAAAAAAAATAACAATGAAGAAAATCATATATTTGATATCCACCAAAAGAATTCAAGTATACAGTATACTCTATCAAAATCTCGTAGATTATACTCCACAAAGGAAAAATAATTATGGAGAGGTAACAATCCCAAATTCTCAAGTATGTAATTATTATTTAATAACTTTATCTTTTATTTGTCAAAAAATTACTATTTATGAATAGGTGTGATTAATATTTATATTAACATAATTAATCTTTGATTAAAGTTACACTGACGCAAGAAATATTTAATAACTTAATTATATATTTTAAGTACCGTGACGAGGAAATAACAAGTGCGCGTGATAATAATATTTTTTATTGATGAGGTTACGAGATACACAATTATATATATAGGCAAGTGATCACATAGAAACCAAAGTTTTTCTAGAAACCATTCCTTCTATCACCGTTTATAACTACAGAAATCACAAGTTTATATATATGTTGTTAATCACTATTTTATGCAGTAATATCATCAAATTTATTTTTAAAAATTAAGATAATTTCCTTATGAGTGTTATTAGTGGTTGATTATTGATGATCAATTATAGTTGTAGGAGCTCCATGATGGTAGCAAATGAGGTGTGTGGTGGTGGTAGATAGTCATTAGTAGTATCTTACTAGAAAATACTAGAGATACATGAATGTGAAAGTGCATTAATTCCAACACTCCCCCTTAATGCCCTTGTTTGACAACTCCAATGCGATCTCGTAGATAGAAGAACTTCTCTTTCGGGAGGGCTTTTGTAAAAATATCAGCGAGTTGTTCTTGAGACTTGCAATACTGTAGTCTAATTTCACCTTCTTCAACTGCATCCCGGATGAAGTGATACTTGATAACTTTTCACTAACAACTAATGGTGTAGAAACATGCTTGCAATTTGACATATTAAATTTTTCAAGAATACTTTTTGCATACCTCTTTTGTGAGACAAAAATCCCTTCTGCCTTCTGAGTTACTTAGATGCCCGAAAAGTAGTGAAGCAGCCCTAAATCACTCATCTCATATGCCTTCATCATGTGTTCTTTAAAGCTTTGCATCATTTTGTCATCGTTTCCTGTAAAGATGAGATCGTCAACATAGAGACACACAATCAGAATATTGCTTCCATTTTTCTTTACAATATAAGGTTGCCTCACTCTTACTTCTTTGAAATCCATTTTTCAAGAGGTAAGTATCAATTTCTTTGTACCAAGTTCGAGGCGATTGTTTTAGACCATAAAGGGCCTTTTTGAGTTTTAATACTTTATTTTCTCCCCCTTCTATCACGAAACCTTGCGGTTGCTCAACATAAATTTCCTCATCCAGCTTTCCGTTTAAGGAAGCTGACTTAACATCAAGCTGAGAAATTTTCCATCTCTTTTGTGTTGCAAGAGCAATCAAGGTTCTTATAGTTTCTAGCCTTGCCACAGGTGAGAATGTCTCTGAAAAATCAATACCAGCCTTTTGTGTGAACCCTTTAGTGACTAGTCTCGCCTTATGTTTCTGTATTTCTCCATTTTGATTTAACTTAGTCTTGTAAATCCACTTTAGACCAATATTTTCTCTTCCTCCAGGCTTGTCTACCAGCTCCCATGTTTTATTTTTCTCAATCATATGCATTTCTTCTTCCATTACTTGTTGCCATACATCATGCTTCACTGCTTCTTCAAAGTTTTCTGGTTCACCAACTACAAAATTACAGGTCTGATAGATGTCGCTTAATCGCCTCCATTTTCTTGGTGGAGATTCATTATCATCCTCCAATTCAGATTCTGAGGTATGAGCTTGTACTTCTCTTTCGCCACTTTCTTCACATTCTTCACTTATTATTGAGGAATTAGGATGACTGATATGGTCCTCTTGTTTTTCTCTCCAATCCCAGGCTGCTTTTTCATCAAATAAAACATCTCTACTAACAATCAGTTTGTTAGTTTTGACATTATAAAGTCTGTATGCTAATTTAGTCTCAAGACTATATCCGATAAAAATGCATTTTGTGCTTTTATCATCTAATTTAGTACGCTTCTCTGCTGGAATATGGGCATAACAAACACAACCAAAAATTTTAAAATGACTTACAGAAGGTTTTTCACAACTCCATGCTTCCAAAGGTGTCATGTTCTGTACAGCTTTCGTGGGACACCTATTAAGGATATATACAGCCGTGTTTGTAGCTTCTGCCCAAAACTTTTTTGGGAGCCCTTTTTCATTCATCATGGATCTGCTCATTTCAATAATGGTTCTATTTTTCCGCTCAGCAACTCCGTTTTGCTGCGGACTATATCCAGCTGTTAGTTGCTTCCAAATTCCTTCGTCTTTGCAATATTCTTCAAATTCTTTAGATGTATGTTCTCCTCCTCTATCGCTTCGAATGCACTTTATACTAGAACCTGATTGCTTTTCTACAAGGGCTTTAAATCTCTTGAACACAGTGAAAACTTCTGACTTCTCCTTCAAAAAGTAAATCCAAGTCATTCTTGTAAAATCGTCAATAAAAATGATAAAGTACCTTTGTTGTCCCAAAGATGGAGTCTTCATTGGGCCACAAATATCGGTATGTATAAGCTCTAGACGTTTCCTAGCTCTCCATGACTTCCCTTTAGGAAATGGAATTCTGTGATGTTTTCCCATGATACAACCTTCACAAGGATCCATCTTACTTTGTAATTCCGGTAATCCGTCCACCATGTTTCTTTGCTTGAGAAGCTTTAATCCCTGAAAGTTCAGGTGACAAAATCTCTTGTGCCAAAGCCATGACTCTTCAACAACATCAGCCTTTAAAGCTTTGTAGTCGAATGTTATAGGCTAGTTTCTGTTGCTCTCCATTTTTACTTGAGCAATGGCTTGATTGTTGTTCTTCTTGTCAAAAATCTTGCAAAAGTTATCTTCAAAAACAAGAGAATAACCATGCTCCAGAAGCTGTCCAACACTTAACAAATTTTCCTTCAAATCTGGAACAAGAAGAACATCACGAATATATTTACACCTGATTTTGTTTTGACAGCAATTGTGCCTTTGCCTTCAGCTTCAGCTACTGTCCCATTTCCCATTCTCACCTTTGGATTTAATGTAGTATCCAGGTGCACAAAAATATTTTCATTTTCACACATATGATTGCTGCAGCCACTATCGAGGAACCAAACATTATTATCTTCATGGTGACTAGAATGACACGCATAAAATAAACAATCTTCCTCTTTGTTATCCACCTTTTCTTCATTAAAATTTGCTCTTCGAGGAACCAAACATTATTATCTTCATGGTGACTAGAATGACACGCATAAAATAAACAATCTTCCTCTTTGTTATCCACCTTTTCTTCATTAAAATTTGCTCTTTCCTGAAATTTAAATCTACAATCTTTCTCGAGGTGACCAAATCTATTACAATAATGACATTGTGGTTTCCTCTTAAACCAGCATTTAGATGTCATATGACTAGTCTTTTTGCAAATTTTGCAGAAGAGTTTAGAGTTAAAGCTTGTACCTCTGTCATTGTTTTCTACCTTCTTGTTGCTGTTAAAATATTCATTCTTTTTCCTCCAATCAGCCTTTTTCTGCTCCTGATTGTAACCATCCTTCCTTGTAAATGGTTGCGCCTTCACCTTTGTCTTTGACTGAAATGCATTCTCTGTTTGCTCCGTTTGTTTAAATCTTCTCTTTTCATGTGCTTGGAGAGAACCCATCAATTCTTTTAATGACAACTTTGTGAGATCTTTAGTTTCTTCAATAACAGCAACAATATTTTCATACTTGTCCGTCAAACTGATCAAGATTTTCTCCACAACATGTTAGTCAGATATATCATCATCATAAGTTCTCATTTGGTTCACAATTTCCATTACTCGAGCATGATAACTTTGAATATTTTCAGAATCCTTCAATTTTAGATTCTGAAAATCTTTTTTAAGAACTTGAAGATTGATACTTCTCACCTTCTCATCTCCATGAAATTCAGTCTCGAGGATTTCCCATGCTTCTTTTGCCGTATTTGCCCTTGAAATCCTTGAAAAAATTAGTTTTGTGACACCTATCTGAAGCTTGCTTAGTGCTGTGGCATCTTGGCGACGAAATGCTTCAATTTTCTTTAATTCTGCTTCTGTCAAGCTAGCCTCGTCAGCAGGTTCTGCAAAGCCTTTCTCCACGATATTCCACAAGCCTTCAGCCCGTAGAACAGTCTTTATTTTTATCTTCCAGTAGTCATAATCTTCACCATCAAAGAAGGGAATTAAAGATGACTGGGACTCACCACTAGGAACTGAAGTAGACGCCATACTTAACTTCTTATTTTAATCCCAGTTTGGAATCGAAACACTGCTCTGATGCCAATTTGTAGGAATTTTTATTGAGTTGCTACTCCAGAGCTCTTAATATCTATATGAAACTTGTGATTTTGTATATATTCATGCTGAAGAAGTACAATGTAATATATATGACCTTACAGATGTTTCTAGAATAATTGTAGATATCAGATTCAATGAATCCCAGATGATCTGAATACTATGTTCATGAAAATATAATTAAAACAAATCTTACTAGAAAATACTAGAGATACATGAATGTGAAAGTGCATTAATTCCAACATGAGATAGAGATGCAATACAGCCTCCTAATGAGAGTTTATAAAGGGAAAGACCCAGCCATTGTTAAGTCATGACAGTAATACTACAAATCACCCAGGAGTACTAAAGCACACCAATAGGTGATATCTATTCCTAGGACTCGGAGTCTACTGAATGCAAACATATTTTAATTGAAAATGTTGACAATAGATTTATTTTTTAAGTGTGTCCTTTTTGCAGGAATAACTTACTTATTATAGGTTATTTACTTATATTCTATACAAAGAAAAAATACACAGCTTCACGTTGTAGAAACGATCATATTATATATATTTAAGATATATTTTAGTTAACATTATAAAATACACATGCACATATAAAACCTCTCATCACATTTTCTCTTCTAGAAAATTATTTGAAACATTTCATGTAACTTTAAAAATTATCGAAAATATACATGAAAACATCAATCCATATTATATGGACAAACTTTGGAATCTAATAAGAACCATACATCTCAAATCTTCAGGATTAAGAATAGAACACTACACAACAGACGGTACATACGAGCACACAATCTTTGTAAATATGAGAAGAATTTAAAATTTAATGAAGAAATAAAGAGTGATACTAGATTTGTTGGTGAAGGTGAGTGCCGAGTAGATAATAACAGCAATAGCAGATTTTTAACCGAATGCCTGAACTAAAGTAAATTTAATTAAACATGTGTTGGAAATTTGACGTGCAACATTGTCACCAAATGATTCTTATATGTACATATACAATATTCTACTATATATACAATTCATGCATATTAATATGGCAACTATTACCGATCATAAAAATGCGACCATTTTTGACATTTGTCCCATAGTTATATTTGGTATTGCTCAATTTACCCCGCTGAAGGAAAAAAAATGTAAAATATTAAAAGAAGTAAAAGAGGGTGCAGTATAGCAAGGTGAAGAATGTGTGAAGAATACATACCAAATCAATACTATACACACCAACTTGTGCAAGAACATATGGTATTTCTACCAATACTTTTTTAGAAAAAAGAAAAGGACTTGGTTAACATTTCTACAAATGACACATAGTACTTCACAGGAATACATTATATCTATTCCTTGGAATCAGAGTCTACACTGAATGTAAACATATTTTAATGCGAAATTTTGACAATAGATTTATTCTTTAAGTCTGTCCTCTTTGCATGAATTATTGACTTGTTATAGGTTATTTACTTAAATTCTATACGGAGGAAAAATACAGCCTTCATGCTATTGAAAAGATCATATTTATATATTTTTAAGATATATTTTAGTTAACATTATCAAATGCACATGCACATATATATCCTCCAATCAATATTAATGAATTTTAATGCATGTACTCTTCAAAATGTTCTATTCCTTTAAAGGGTTCGGATATCTGTTCATATATATTCACATCACAAAACTTCCCAATGTTATAATATGATTTTACCGATCAATGCTTTCTGTTTCTTTCCTTGGTTGGAGTGTGCTTATATATCTCTGAGCTCTTTGCACATTTTCGCTTCTAGAGAATTATTAGAAATAGTTCATGTAACTTTAAAAATAATAGAAAGTATACAGGAAAAGATCAATCCATATTATATGGACAAACTTTGGAATCTAAATAGAACAATACGCATGAAATCTTTAGAATTAAGAAAAGAACAATACAGCTCAAACGATACATACGAGCACACAATCTTTGTAAATATGAGCACAGTTTAAAATTGATGAAGAAATAAAGAGTGATACTAGAGGTGAGTGCTAAGTAGATAATGACCACAATATTAATAACGATAGCAGATTTTTAACACAAATGCCTCAAGCAAACAAATTTAATTAAACATGTGTTGGAAATTTGACCTGCATAATGGTCACCAAATGATTCTTATATATGCATATACAATCTACTATATAATGCAATTATGCACATTAATATGGCAATTATTACCAATCATAAAAGAGCGACGACTTTTGACATTTCTCTTATAATAATATTTGGTATTTCTCACAATGTATTTCTCCGATAGTGATTTTTGGTATTTCTTCTCAATATTACATGGACAAACATTGGAATCTAAATAGAACAATACACCCAAATTCTTCTGTTTTCTTCAAGTTCTGTACCCAAATACTGTACAATCAGTCAGCCTTCTTTCAAGATTCATGCATAATCCAAGTCGTATACACTATGCAGTTGGAAAACGGTTTCTACGCTATCTTAAGGGTACAAAAAGTCATGGTCTCAAGTATGTTTATAATGAAGATAATAGGCTGATTGGGTATACATATAGTGATTGGGGAGGGTTATTGGATGATGGCAAGAGTACATCTGGATATGTTTTCTTTCTAGGAACAAATGCTATTTCTTGGTCATCAAAAAAACAGAAAACAACACCTCTAGCTTCCACAGAAGCTGAATATGTTTCTTCAACAGACACATCATGTATGTGAAGCTGTTTGGTTAAGACGGATTTTGTTTGACTTGGAGCAAGCCCAGAATGAACCAACTATTATTTACCGCGACAACAATTTAGCCATAGCAATAACTGAAAACCCTGTTTTTCATAGTCAGACCAAGCATATTAAACTTCGTTATCATTTCATTCGGAATTTGGTACTGCAAAAGGAAGAAATTCGGTTGGACTACATTGGTACAAATGAGCAAGTTGCAGACATACTCACAAAGTCAGTCTCAAGTAATAACTTCGCATACTTTAGAGATCAGCTGAGAATTACAAATTACGAGGGGATGTTAAAAATATAATTTGTAATTCCTATAAACCAAGTATCTAGAATATCCTAGTCCTAGTCCTAGAGTCATGATCAATGTTCAGTGTATGAAACCAAGAGTCTCCAAATTATTTATGTATCTAGTTAATGATGAATTCTAGGAAGAGTCTAGATATTTTGTCTATCTATATAAAGACTGTTATACCAGCACATGTAAATCATTAAGAAAAATAAAATCTTTTGTTGTCTTCAAGTTCTGTACCCAACACTTTTTATATGAAAGACTTGGCATTTAAAATCCACCACTGGCTGCACTGACGTAACCATTTTCATGGTAAGATGCAAAAACTAATTATAAGATACTTTCAGAACAGCTGATTTCTCATGTCTTCATCATTGCTCTATTCCCTAATTTCACCTCCTCTCCTATAATTTCATTGCAGGGACAAAGAATATAGGTGTGTGTATATACAAGAATCAACAAACTGAGTTAAAGTTTGTTTAGTATTGTAATTTGCACAAAATTTTATGATGCGTACGCAGTCATTTTGAGGAAAGCCACCCGGGATATATCTTAATCCATATTCTCTTATTGTATTTCATTGATATTTATGTAACTTATAATTAATTTCCATATTTATTTTCTGTGTGTATACCAAATGAAATATACTAATAATTAAGGAATGTTGTATATCATAAAAAACATAAGGAATAAATATTTGAAAATGATTTATTTGAATTAGATAGTTTATTAGAGTACATGGCTAGTGGATCTCTTGCACTGCAGAACAACACTAGAGAGATAAGAATTAAAACATCAGACTTGTGTAGAAACGGCAAGAACAAGAGTAACAACACTTGCTGCTTTCATCTGAGAGAGAATTTGTCCTCCCATAACATTACCTGCAGCATCTGCAAATTAAACATGGAAACAACTAATAATATTTCCAGAAGCAGCATTTAAACAACGGTAAGCCCCAGAAAACGAAATTATGTGGAAGCTTGTAGAAACGCATGGGGGAGGGATTGCATTGAGTGGATACGCAATATCAACCTCAGAAATGAGTCCCTGGCCAGTAAGCACAGTTACAGCAAGCCCGAAATGCAGTGCAAATTGCACCACACAACTTATGACATCAAATCCACTAGGGATTTCAAGAATGACTGTTTTGTTGATGCCATTCACTGGCTCACCGTTGGTCATTAAAGACCCATCAGAATTGAATGAATATTGAGGTGCTCCTCCATGCCTCCCTGGAGCTGTAGATATTGGGCTTGTTAAACCATTTTGGTTTGAATTACTCATCACTGCTAAAATGTTATTGCTGTGAACTAAACAATGAAAGAGATAAGTATATAGCCTCTCAGCTGATAGCATATATGAGCTGTAATTTGTGATTTTTATTGTTTATATGAGTTTAAAAAGATAATAAGGTATATGAGATTTCACAGTTATTGAATAAAACAGCTGTGTTCATGGAATTTATAGCTAGGGAGAATCTTTTGCATATTTTTTTCATGCATATAATCTTTCTACTCATTGATAGAAGATATATATATATATATATATATATATATATATATATGTTGAATTCATAAACAATTTATGAATTTTCGTAGAATATAACATATTTTGATTCTATGCAAAAAATTTGGCGGTGTATTCAATTCTGTTGACATTTTAATGTATAGTTTTTAATATATGTATTTTAATGGATTGCATGTGATTTAAATTTAATGGGCATTTTTGATAAAATGTCATAAAATAGAGTTATATAGATTCTTTAGGATTCAAGCAGAATACCTACAAATCACATTAATTTTTTGGTGGGATTTCAAAAAACGGAATCCCTACAAAATCCATAATTTTATGAAATCCAAACAATCCATTACCATTCAGATTTTGATAGATTTTAAACAATTTCAATTGAATACCATAGGATTTTTAAGCATAATTTTCAATCCTAATTGAAGACTACCAGATTTTGTAAAATAATTTAAAATCTCAATTGACTATCCTAAGATTTTAAAACATTTTTAATAATCCCAATTGAATATTCTCGGATTTCATTAATGAAAAAAAATCCTTTAAAATCTCAATCGAATATACCCCCTTAAAGTATAATACCCGTCCTAAAATTAGGGGTGAGTAAAACTGAACTGGAACCGAAAAACCAAACCGAATCGTGTAAATTCGGTTCGGTCCTAATTTTCTGAAAATTCGGTCCATTCCGAATAGACCGAATAGACCGAAATAAAGTTCGGTCCGGTCCGTAAAAAAATATTCGGTCCGGCCCGAATAGACCGAATAGACCAATATATATATATATATATATATATATATATATATATATATATATATATATATATATATGATTTTAATTAATATTTATGTTAGATATATCTTTTATGTTATAATTATAGTATCTAATTTGTAAATTTAATTATATATATCTTTAATGAATTGGGGGTGATTAATTAATATGAAAATTTAAAAATAAAAGATGAATTATAGTTTTATTTATAATATAATTTTTTATTTTAAAAATAATTTCGGTTCTTTTGGTCCGGACCGAACCGAATTATTTCTGTTTGGTCTAGTTCGGTCCATAATAAAACTTTGGTCTGGTTCGGTCCAAAAAAAATTCAAACTTCGATTCTGGGTCTATTCGGTTTGATCCGGTTTTGGATCGGACCGACCGAATGCTCACCCCTATTCAAGTATACTCTATCAAAATTTCTTAGATTATGTTCGGAAAAAGAAAAATAACAATGAAAAAAAAATCATATATTAGATATCCACCCAAAGAATTCAAGTACACTCTGTCAAAATCTTGCTCCATAAAGTAATAATAACTATGGTGATGTAACAACCCCAAATTGACGTAATATATATTTAATTATTTATTTTAAGTACTGTGACGAGGATATAAAAAGTGCGTGTGATAATTTTTTTTATTATTGATGAGATTACGAGATAATCATTTATATATATATATATATATATATATATATATATATATATTGAGTGTAGCTAATTGGAATATTTCTAAATTAATAATGGTTGCAATAAATCTAAATATTTAGATAGTCGCACGCATAAATTATATGTTTTATTTTTCACAATAGAGCCACTATAGATTGTCATTAAAATTATTTACTACTACTATTAAGTAGTAAGAATAAATAGTGAAAAATTAGTATTATTATAAATAAATAATAGACATCGAAAAGGAAAGAATTGTGTTAGATAACCATATAATCATAAAATAATTTTTCAGTTTCTTTGTTAATGCTAGTTTCAAGGAGTGATTAATGCTTAACAATTCCACATCATTATGTACAACCTAATTTTGTACATGTAGTATTAATGGGGAAAATCACGCACAAAATTGGCTACACAAAATGATGTGTCATTAACATTAATAAGATTGTCTGTGTTTCCTCAACCATCACTCGACAACTTCATTTTACTATAGTTTAGATAGCAATATGGCACATCATTCTGTATAATAGTTTTGTGCAAAAAACATTACTCTTTAATATTTTAAAAGATGAGTAGATTACAGGGTGATTTCACCATGTTTTTTGGTTAATATTGTTAATCACTAAAAGAAAAATTGAATCACAATATATACAATATTAATTAAAGATTAGAGCCCTTATCTTTTTTTTTTGATAAACATGGATATTCCATTAATAAGATAAAAATACACCATAGATTTGATAAACATGGATATTCCATTAATAAGATAAAAATACATCACAGACCATAGCCCTGACCAGCAATCATACAAGCATAACATGTGAAGAGGGCATGCCTTCCTAAAAGAAGCTACCACTAGAAATTACCTAGAAAAACAAAAATTAAAAATATTAGCTGCCATGTTACACCACTGAAAACTACATTCAAGCACTACATCATAATAGATGGCCTAGGCAATTTTATGAACACTGAGTGTTGCAAAATTATGTTACTACTAATCCATACCAACAACAATGATAATCATTCATGTCCATTTCATGTTGCAATAGTGTGTTGCGTAGAGTTTTAGAAAAATGATTATTTGTAATAATTTTGAAAAACTAAAATAATTTTAAATTATTAATTATTAAAATATAATATATTAAACTTCAACCCCTAAAGGGACCTGAGCTTGGTTTGTCAACATGGCATCTTCATGAGCCATTTCTTAAGCTGCATTTTATCTCGGACTCGAGTGACAATGCGATCTGTTTTGACGAGTTTGAAGTTATTTGCATGGATTGTGAAAACACAGTTCAACACATCTGGCATCTCCTGATTGTATTCCCCACATGACGGCTTTGACATTAGTCATGTGATGCATAAGGACACAAGCTCCCCACAGTCTCCGGCCATCTGCATTCTTGAGAACACCAATCCTGTCGGAGTTGCCATTTGGAAGAGGAACTTCTGATGAAAAGCGGTGAACATTTATCTTGACACAATTTTCTTCGGAAGGAACTCATGCAACATTCATTATGATTGAGACAGAGATGCAATACTGAGTTTATAAATGGAAAGACCTAGCCAATGTTAAGTCATGACAGTATTACTACAAAGGACGCAGGAGTACTAAAGCACACGAATAGGTGATATCTATTCCTTGGACTCAGAGTCTACTGAATGCAAACATATTTTAATACAAAATTTTGACAATAGATTTAATCTCTAAGTGTGTCCTCTTTGCCGGAATTATTGACTTGTCATGGGTTATTTACTTATATTCTGTATAAAGGAAAAATACACGCTTCGCCTTATTGAAAAGATCATATTATATATTTTTAAGATATATTTTAGTTAACATATAAATACACATGGACAAACTTTGAAATCTAAAAAGAACAATACATCTCAAATCTTGAGGATTAAGAATAGAACCATACACCACAAACGGTACATACCAGCGCACAATCTTTGTAAATATGAGAAAATTTTAAAATTTAATGAAGAAATAAAGAGTGATACTAGATTTGTTGGTGAAGGTGAGTGCCAAGTAGATAATGACCGCAGAAACATGATAGAAAATTTTTAACACAAATGCCTGAACTAAAGAAAATTTAATTAAACATGTGTTGGAAATTTGACGTGCAACATTTTCACCAAATGATTCTTATATGTGCATGTACAATATTCTATTATATAATACAATTCCTGCATATCAATATGGCAAATATTACATATCATAAAAAAGCGACGATTTTTGACATTTGTCCCATTGTGAATATTTGTATTGGTCAATTTACTTGGCTGAAGAAAAAAATAAATGTAAAATATCAAAAAGAAAAGACATACATATGAAATTTAATTAAACATGTGTTGGAAATTTGACGTTCATCATTGTCACCAAATGATTCTTATATGTGCATATACAATCTACTATATAATAAAATTCATGCATATTAATATGGCAACTATTAATGATCATAAAAAAGCGACAACTTTTGACATTTCTCCGATAGTGATTTTTGGTCTCAGTTTACGTGGCTGAAGCATAAAATAAATGCAAATTATTAAAAAGAAAGGACATATCTATAGATATCATTTACACCAGACCAGCATTTTCTGTAGTCACAAATTAAATACCAAACTGAAATGATATAGTTCAATGATTAATAGTCTCACCTTTCAATTTCTGCTGGGAATTTCAAATTTAAAAACACCAATAAGTAATGAAATCCTAGAAATTGAGGAAAAATAGAATAAAAGATTTAGAACACGCCCTCATCCTCCTTCACTACAAGAAAAGCGGCTATTTTTGACCAGAATTTGACGGCCGAAAATGACCTCTGTTCTTGTAGTGCTTGAGCAGGGCCTGCTGCAAAGACCGGAAGGTTTTCCCGACCATACATAGCCATTTACTCAGCTGCGCAGCATTTTATCTTCCTGGGACTCGAGTGACGATGCGATCTGTTTTGCCAAGTTTGAAGTTATTGGCATGGATTGTGTTAAACCTAGTCATGACTTCTACTAAGTCATTTCGATGACCATTTCTTCTTGATATCAGATAACACTGAAAGCTAGGAAGTCATTAGTCTCAATCGATGTGTACCTTGTGAAAACCCAGTTCAACACATCTGGCGGCTCCGATTGTATTCCCCACATGACCTCCTTGACATTAGTCGTGATGCTTAAGGCCACAAGCTGCCCACAGTTTCCTGCCATCTGCATTCATGAGAACACCAACCCCGTTGGAGTTGCCATTTGGAAGAGGACCTTCTGATGAAAAGCGGTGAACATTTATCTTGACACAATTTTCTTTGGGAGGAACTCATGCAACATTCATTATGATTGAGATAGAGATGCAATACAGCCTACTAATGAGTTTATAAAGGGAAAGACCGAGCCATTGTTAAGTCATGAAAGTAATACTACAATGACACATGAGTACTAGAGCACACGAATAGTTGATATCTATTCCTTGGACTCAGAGTCTATGGAATATTGCAAACATATTTTAATACAAAATTTTGACAATAGATTTATTCTTTAAGTGTGTCGGCCTCTTTGCAGGAATTATTGACTTGTTAATACAGGCTTCACGCTATTCAAAGGATCATATTATATATATATTTTAGTTAACATTATTAAATTCACATGCCTGACAAAAAAAAAAAATTCACATGCACATATAAAACTTCCCATCAATATTACTGAATTTTAATGTTCTATTCCTTTAAAGGTTCAGGTATCTCCTCATATTCACACCACAAAAATTCCCAATGTTATATATTTTTACCAATCAATGCTCCCTGTTTCTTTCCTTAGTTGCATTGTGTTTATTTGGTTCTTTAGTATACATCATATCCTTCTTGATTTTTCTTTCCTTTCAAAGCTGCTTCATGATTGATAGTATACATTTCATGTAATATAATCAAAAGTATACATGAGAACATCAATCTATATTATATAGACAAATTTTGGAATCTAAATAGAACAATAGACCTGAAACCTTGAGGATTAAGAATAGAACAATACACCTCAAATGATACATACGAGCACACAGTCTTTGTAAATATGAGCAAAATTTAAAATTTGATGAAGAAATAAAGAGTGATACTAGATTTGTTGGTGAAGGTGAGTGCCGAGTAGATAATGACCGGAGAAATAAAGATAGCGCATTTTGAACACAAATGCTTGAACTAAAGGAAATTTAATTAAACATGTGTTTGGAAATTTGACGTGCATCATTGTCACCAAATGATTCTTATATGTGCATATACAATCTACTATATAATACAATTCATGCATATTAATATGGCAACTATTACCGATCATAAAAAAGCGACCACTTTTGACAATTGTGTGATAGTGATTTTTGGTATTTCTTGATTTACCTCGCTTAAGCAAAAAATAAATGTAAAAATATTATAAAGAAAAGATGTACCTATCAATATAATTTCCACCAGACCGACATTTTTTGTAGTCACAAATTAAATAGAAAAAAGGCCTGCCTAACCATTACATACATTTTCATGCTTGTCTAGAGTGTATATACATGCCGAAGAGTATCAAAGAACTTACTCGTTGAGGGATCATAAAAATCCTAAAAAACATATTCTATAATGCAAAAAGTGCAGCAGCAATGATTGCAATAATCTCGGCATTAGGAGTCACCACCATAGTCATCATTCCAAAAAGAGTGCAGTATAGCAGGGTGAAGAACGTGAAGAATACATACCAAAAGAATTTCACTACTATCCAATCAAATCCGATCATTGCATAAACGATAATACTATACATAATACACTCCAACTTGTGCAAGAACATTATATGGTATTTCTACCAATACATTTTTAGACAAAAGAAGAGGGACTTGCTTAATATATTTGGTACAAATAAGAAAATTCAATTTATCGAGGAACGTCATATCCACTTATTACATGTGCAAAGGCATATGGCAAGGCGAGTACTATATTCATGCTGCTCGTTTTCTATAAAAGACAGTGCGTTTGACATCCACTTCTGGCTGCACTAACGTAACCATTTTCATGGTAAGATGGAAAGGCTATTTATAAGATACTTTTGGAACAACTGATTTCTCATGTCTTCATCATTCCTCTACTCCCTTATTTTCCCTCCTCTCCTGTAATTTCTTCGCAGACACAAAATATATACGTGTATGTATATATAAGAATCAACAAACTGAGTTAAAACTTTTGGTTTTCATCTTTACAAATACCTAAGCGAAATGATAAAGTTCAATAATTAATTGTGAGACTTTTCAATTTCTGGCGGGAATTTCAAATTTTTAAAACAACAATAAGTACTAAAATCCTAGAAATTGATGAAAAATACAATAAGAGATTTTGAAGACAGGTCAGCATCTTGAGATCCTCCTTTATATATTCATTTATATATATATATATATATATATATATATGTGTGTGTGTGTGTGTGTGTGTGTGTGTGCATAGATATATATATATAGAGAGAGAGGGGCTCATGATCAAATACAAACCACCCTCTAAATACAAACTAAAAACCTTTCTTTTATACTACCCAACAACTCCACATTATCTCTTTTATCAAACCCCCTTCATCTCTCTCTCTCTCCTCTCTCTCCACCTCTGCTACCACATCTTTGCCGACCCACTCCTACCAACACTGCACTCATGTCATTGCTTCCGATTACACCATTATCATCACCACCAGCGGCTGATATGTATACAAAAATCGGTGATATTCTGGTATATAATTTAGTAATATCTGCTGTACATTTTAGTGATTTTTGCTTTAGAAATTAGTGATATTCACTGTAGAATTAGTGATATTCGATATAGAAGATCAGTGAAAATCTCTCAAACTTGATCAAGACCTCCAGATTTGTCTTGTTTGTTGATTCTGATGGTTGTGACGACGCTGGAGATGGAGGTGGTGGACACAAAAGGGGCGGGAGCATGGAGGATGCGGGGGTGGGGGTTGAGATGGCGGAGGTGGAGGTCGATGTCGAGTATGGCAGAGGTAGGGGCTGAGATAATTCGGTGGGGTGAAGGTGGTGGTGGTAGAAGTCGAGGTGGACGTCGTGGTGGCAGAGGTTGAGATGAAGGCGGTGGAGGTGGGGTTGACGTTGGTGGTAGAGACGGTGAAGGCGAACCGGAGGGATGGTAAACGTGAACGGGGCGGCGGGGGCGGTAGACATGGAGGGAGCGGCGGACATGGAGTTGCCAGGAGCGGAGGCGGAGCCGAAGAAGATGGAGGTGGGGTTGTTGAAAGATTTAGTGATAGTGTGTTTAGAATTTAGTGATATTGGAGCTCGGTTTTAGGTTTGTAGATCAAGAGGGTTTATAGTGGAGTAGTACTCTCTCTCTATATATATATATATATAAAAATTCATTATGTGGAAAAAATAATGCTTTTAGCTTCTGTCTTTATAGATACCTAGCTAACCGAAATGATAGTTCGAAAAATATTAATAGCAAGCAATATCTGCCGTGAATTTCAAAATTTTAAAACACTAATCAATAAGAAGGGAAATCCTATAAGACTCCCTTGTCAAGATCGTAGTTATAGAAGTCATATATGATTGGTGTCACAAATGCCTGTTGCACAAGCAAAAAGAGTTGCCTTCAATTTTTTAAACCGATCCGATGCTTCATCTTTGCTTTAATCATATACACCCACATAAATCGGTTGATATCATCGACTAACAAGAGAAAATATTTGTTCCCGGATGGCGTTGCGGGCGAGATGTGACCACAGAGATCCCCATTAACAAGATCAAGACACTTCTTTGCTGTGAAGCTTGAATTGGGGGGGATTGTTGGGATATTATGGGCTCTGTGTCCAGCATCTCCCCAGTTATATAAACACGAACACGGGGGCGGATTGTTGGGGATATTATGGGCTCTGTGTCCAGCACGAGGCGCTTGTAATATCCTAAGTATAAGGAAATAAGGCTGCAGCTTCTCTAAACGCTTGGGCTTTTAGCGCACCGGTAAGCACATGATCCTAAAAAGATTGAGGAAAATTAGAATAAGTGATTTAAAATATGCCACGTCAAATATATAGATTACTTCTAAATGTATTTTCTATGTGTATACTAAATGCAATAAATCATTGCAAGAATAAAGTCGTGCCCATACGGAAAAGTATATATCAGGAAAAACATAAGGAACAACGCTAGAGATCTCTTGCACTGCAGAACAAAGCTAGAGATAATAAAATTAAAACATCAGACTTCTGTAGAAACGGCAAGTAAAAGTGTAACAATACTTGCTGCTTTCAAGTGAGAGACCACCCTTCCTCCCATAAAATTACCTGCAGCATCTGCAAATTGAAAATGAAAACAACTAATAATGTGTCCAGAAGCAGCATTACAAACAACTGTAAGTTCCAGAATTAGAAATCATCTGGAAGCTTGTAGAAACGCACTGAGGAGGGATTGCACCTAGTGGATCACTACAACAGATTCAGCATCACACAACGGTTTTTGCCTGTTGTCTGAGACCACGGAAAACCGTTGTCTACCGAGACGCCGTCTGATATGCGTATCAGACAACGGTGCGCACCGTTGTGTGATAGTGCTGAACACGATGGTTTACGTTGAAAAAACTGTTGTGCAACACCCAGAACCAACAACGTTTTCTATTAAACGTGGTGTTGTTAATAATCCTTCTTAACAATAGTTGCTTTCAGAAATAATGTTGTTAGAGAGGCATTCCACAACAGTTTTAGTTTCTCCATACTGGTTGAAAGGAGGATCATACAACGATTCTTAACGAGGGCATGCTTGTTGTTTATGCTTTACTACAACGGTTTCTGGTATAAAGGTTCTTGTTTAAGAACTGTTCTTACAATACTTTGTCTTTTCAACTGTTGTGCTAAATCCTTCATACATCAATTTTTCCAACAAAATAGCTTGACGAATATGTCTTCAGACAATGTTTTATTTAGAAAGGTCCAATTGTGTAAGGACCCTTTTCACAATATGAGCATTTTTAAAGTGTTGTGTGAAATCTCTTGTACAACGGCTTATGGTTAAAACAAGCTCGTCCAAATATATGTTTACACAAGGCTTTTGGTTTTTTGTAATGTTGTTTGTACATTTCTTAGACAACGGTTTCCATCTCCAAATGCCTTTGTCTTTGCGCATCTTAGACAATGGCTTTTGCTCTCATTACTCTTGTTAATCATTCGATTAGACAATGGTTTTAAAAGATGGGGATGATTGTTTAAGTTCTATGAGACAATATTCTTTTACCACTGTGAGCATTGTATTATGTTATCTATAACAATTGTCATTTATATTTCCCATTAGCTAAAAATATAAAAGACAATGGTTTTTATCAAAGTGGCCGTTGGATCATGTGACTTGTACAATGGCCATATACATGTCCCCATCAGCTAAAAATGAAACAGACAATACTTTTTGCATTACATAAAAAAACTAAGCTATAGAATGAAATCAATGCCCAAAAATTAGTAAATAAAATATTCATTACCAACATCAAAAGCCACCACATACCAACAATCTTCACAATTTACCAACTATGTTTCCAACCAAACATAAAAGCCAAAACAATTCAAAAACCAACTAATATCCACCAACTAATATTCACATATCATCCAACAATACTAACCAAGGCAAACGCACCTAACAATCCAAAAACCCACCAACAGATTCTACCAATCTTGACGCGACAATGTATTGTATTTTCGGATGCACATATCCAAAAAAAGACATACATGGATATAACTTAAGTCTAAATTTAGGCAAAATAAACCATGTAATAAGTCCCAATATATATAAATGTGCATCCGAAAATAATCAATCCTCTATGCAGCCTAACTAGCATGCTGCCTCATGAAGTACTTTGCCCAGGCACTCCTGATCTCATTGAGATCATCGCTATCAAAGACAAGATTGCTCCTCCGCGCCCACTGAAATAAGGAAAATTGTTAGAGAAAATCATAGTTTTTAGCACAAAACACAAGAACATAGAAACAGAATGTTTATACCTTGGACGCAAACTTGAGTTCCTTGTCTATACATATTTCTCTCATATAAAGCATCACAAAAAGACCACAATCAGTGGTCCCAATCTGGGCAGGAACACCCTGAAATTAAAACGGTCACATGTCTACCCTACACTTTTGGAGATCAATTAATTTACTAAGATTTGGATTATAAAAATAATTATACCGCTAAATTCTCCCAATTTATTTTCTTCTTCAGAAACCTCTTCACATCCTCCTTGTAAATTTTTATGCCACTACAACAAAATTTAATAAATGAGCATAAAGACATTTCTTCAATTAATTAAGAATTAACAGATCTTCGTACTCACTTGTTAACAACTTCAATCCATTCTTCATTTGCAATTCTCCGCTTTAACGGGTCCAAGTGATAAACCATTTGTGCATCGGGATTTACAACAGTAAGTGCCCAGTGGTTCCTAGACAATAAAAACCAAGCAGTATATAGACTTAAACATGTCCAAAAATAAAACTTTATGCTAATAATATACATGGTAAAAAGGAGACAAAAAGTGTACTTACGTGTGGTGATATGGCAAAAGAAAGACTTGGGATGGCTTAGCACTTTTGAATCTGAGAGCAAGGGCGCGTGACCTCGCTGCTGGATTACCACAACCAAGAGCCCCAATCTTGGCTGGATCAACAAAAGATATCATGTCTGTCATTTTGTGCTTTCTTAAATTTTCCTGGAGTATACTGCATAAAAGAAGTAGAAAATCATAACCAAAAAATCAAAATTCCATTCAAGAACTAAAAGAAAAGACAACAAAAAAATAGAATAGGAGCACTCACTTGATAAACATGCAAATGACAGTTCCTGATATTTCACCTCCAAAGCACACAGCACTTATGTCGGATTTAAACAAACACTTTTTATCCGATGATCCAAAAGCTTCTTCGGATAACTTGAACGCCTGTGAACGACCATCCTTCAAAGCATCGCTTGCCCAAAGCCACAATTTTTTCAAAGTAGGAGGGAAGTCAGGGCCCATATTAACCACTGGCTCTGGTTCCGAGACCAAGTCATTCACCTTCTTCATTTTTCTTGGGCCATTCTTCTTGCCTCCCTATAAGGATATTTATAATTTTTTCAACTAATTAATGTAGAATATATAAAGCTATTAGTACATTATATTCAGATATTTTTCTCAAATAGCACACTATATTTAGCTATTTTTCTCAAACATGTAGCTATTTTCTCAAATATTACACTATACTTAGCTATTTTTCTCAAACATGTAGATTTGAACAAGATAAATGACAAAGAAAAGATGGAGCTGTTAAGTACCTTCACTGCTCGAGACTTCACCCGATCACTGTTTGCCTTCACTTCCCGTAACATGTTTCTCGGCCATGCAATGAAAGTTCCAACAGCTTGATCTACTGTGATGATTTCATCGTCAATTGGGAATGGGATCTCAGCAGCTCCCTGGATAACACGAGTAATTGATACTCGTACGTTATCTCCTCCAAGTGGCTTCCCATGAAGAACAGCAGTGACAAAGTCAACTGTTGCATGAGCAACAATGTTGGTTGGGGTTCCAATTGCTAACTCCCATAGAATACCTTCATTTTCCTCAGCCACTTCCACATCCTTGTCCTCAACTACAAGATACTCAACTCCTTTCTCTTCACCACTGCTCTTTAATTCAGCAACATCTTTTTCTTTATCCTTGTTCTTCTCTTCATCATCAACTTCCTGAAAATTATTCTCAGCATCTTCCCCTCTAGGAGATTCATTGAGATCCAATTTCTTTTTAACAGCTGTCAATTCCAGCACATTTTCAAGTCCTCCTTTTGAACAACTTCCTTGTTGTGATCCAATATTTGGACTCCCATCAATCTTTATACTTAAAGCTTCTTTCAGCTTTGCCATCTCTGCAGCCCAAAATTCATCTCTTTCTTTGATGATCCTGTTAGTCTCATCAGCCATAAACTTTTGAATACCTTCTTGGATCTTTTCTTCAATTGATCGGTTTTTTCTCTTTAGTCTTGGCAGGTTAAAATAGTTGGATTGCTTAACATAACTCCCCTGACCACGCACCCGTCCTCGGTGCTCAGAGTTACCAAGAACCTTGGTCAAGATATCATTAGTGCCTTCCTCTGTCACTTTCCCCTCTTCAACTTTCTTCTTCGTCTTCTCCTACAATTAAACAAAAAGTAATAAGTCATCATTTATACGCCATATTTGAACAGAAAAAGTAAAACTCTAAGATAACCAAAACTTAACATAATTATCGCAGATGGAACATAAAAATAGACAGCATCCAAATTTTATTTGGTAAACAAGCACTTACAATTTCTTCAGCTATGGTTACAAGTTTTTCTGTCTTGTACTTCCCATCTTTATCACACCGCGCACGGAGCCATGTACTTGCTCGGTCTATCTCGATTTCAGGATCACCACCAGACTACATGTTCATTTCAAATGCCTAAGAATCCCAACATCTTACGCCTAAGAATCCGGACCATCGTAACAGGTCCTCGTTTCAAATGCTTAACTCCTTGTTCGTTATCTATAGGCCCTTCTTCCCTTTGTTTCCGCTTCTTACTCAGTTTCTGTTGTAGATTTGTAGAAATGGCCTTCTTCTTTTCAGATTTAGGTGAAGAACTCTGAGAGGGAGGCTGCACAGTGCTTCCTTTTAATGCCTTTTTAGCTAGCCCACTTGTCTCCCCTGCAGCATGGTTTTTTGTTGATGCCTTAAGCTTCTTAGACGTCCCACTTGTCTCCCCTGCTGAATGGTTTCTTTTTAATGCCTTCATAAGGTTGACTTTAGTTGTATTCGAAGAGGATCTTGTCTTCCTTGTAGGAGCCATAATGACTTTAGTTGTATTCAAAGAGGAGCTTGTCTTCCTTGTAGGAGCCATAATGCTCTGCACACCACAAAAATCATAAACCCCACAATACTACATAACCCACAAAAAAGATACCCATAAAGACTGCCCATGACCCACTGTAATCAAGCATAATCAGATATTAACACAAAAAAATTGATTTGTAAACCCTAAAAACAAAAAATCATGAACACAAAAAAGGCATAATCCTTAAACCCACAATACTACATAACCCACAAAATAGAGACCCACAAACACAGTCCATAACTCACTGTCCTTAAGACATAAACCGGTATTAACACAAGAATTGATTTATAAACCCTAAAAACAAAAAATCATGGACACAAAAAATCATAAACCCCGAATACAATATAACCCACAAATAGAAACCCACAAACATAACCAAACCCACTCTTGAATCATGCATTACAAATCTTAACCCACAAAACAGAGAATCACAAACATGACCCATAACCCACTATAACCATTAACCACACAATTAAAAACTAAACATAACCCACTGTAATCAAGCATCACAAAATCAAGAACTAAACATAAATCTAAAATTAAAGATGAGAGAGAGGTACCCAACTTTGAGAGAGAGCGAAGCGAGCACGAGGTGAGAGCGAGAGGGGGGTGGTGAGAGCGAGAGGGGCGACGTGAGAGCGAGAGCGAGAGGGAGAGCTGAGAGTGAGAGCGAGGCGAGGTGAGAGCTGAGAGTGAAGTGAGAGATGAGAGTGAATTAAGTGAGAGATGAGAGAGTGAATTAAGTGAGAGATGAGAGAGTGAATCGAGGGTTTTGAAATCGGTGAAAAAAAGGGGGGGAGAAACCAGGGTGTTAAACAAACGAGGCTTTAACTTATTTTATTTATATTCAAATATGTAATGTCTTTATTTTTAGACATATAATATTTTTTATGTATAAATGAATATATATATATTTTTTATATATTTTTTATTAAACTTAAAAATTAGTAAAGCTTTTTAAATCTTTTTATATCTTTTTTATACATATCTTTTTATATCTTTTTCTATATATTTTTATACATTCAGCAATTTGGGGCACGTAGGTTCTAGAGTTGGGGCACGTAATTGCTACAGGTTCGGGGCACGTAATTTCTAAAACTTGGGGCACATAATATCTACCATCCGGGGCACGTACATTCAACAATTTGGGGCACGTAGGTTCTAGAGTTGGGGCACGTAATTGCTACAGGGTAATTTCTAAAACTTGGGGCACATAATATCTACCATCCGGGGCACGTAATATCTACCATCCGGGGCACGTACATTCAGCAATTTGGGGCACGTAGGTTCTAGAGTTGGGGCACGTAATTGCTACAGGTTCGGGGCACGTAATTTCTAAAACTTGGGGCACATAATATCTACCATCGAGGGCACGTACATTCAGCAATTTGGGGCACGTAGGTTCTAGAGTTGGGGCACGTAATTGCTACAGGTTCGGGGCACGTAATTTCTAAAACTTGGGGCACATAATATCTACCATCTGGGGCACGTACATTCAGCAACTTGGGGCACGTAGGTTCTAGAGTTGGGGCACGTAATTGCTACAGGTTCGGAATTTTGATTATATTATTAGTTTATTAATAAGAACAATGTTTTGGTTTTTATACTTTTTAAAAAATGAAGTAGGCATGATAAAATAGGTAAATTTATTGAAATAATTAAATGCCGTAAAAAATATTTTAAAATAATAAGTAAGGATTGCCCGTGTCAGATCTTTCGAATTTCGGGTATCCATATCAGATCCGATGTCTATTAAATTTGAAATTAAATTTGAAATCAGGAAAGAGTAAAATCTAGAAACACGGTCAGACAACGGTTTCTCCTAGAAAGTATTGTACATATAAAGTACACATAACGGTTTTTTAAACTAAGAGGGTTGTCTTATTCATACAACGGTTTTGACACAAAAATCTTTGTCTGAAGGTTCTTTCTACAACGTTGACTTTAGAAAACGTTGTCCAAAGTTTAGTTAGACAATACTCTTTTACTTTAAAAATGCTTGTCTGAACCAAAAGACTTTTAAATCCTTAATTTTGCAATCAATTAATTTGTTAACAAATCGAACTTCCGTTAACGTCCTAAATATTGGATTATCCCAAACTTACTAAGTGGTAAAAACAAATTTACCTAGTTTTCTCATAATATTTGTGACATCGACACGTTATTATTGTTGTTTACAAACATACACACGTTAATTAGTTCTTACTTACAGGATAAGCAATCAAAGTAAATTACTTTACTTGATGTAAGTGTTTCAGTTTCTCTACCTCTTTTTGATATTAAGATATTAAGCAGGTATCGGATTGTCAAAATTAACAACACGTACCATGTATAACAAAGAACATAAACTTCAAAATAAGATTGAAAGATATTAATCAAGTATTGAATTGTCAAATTAACAACATGTACCATGTATAACAAAGAACCCGAACTGGATCGTAACATATCTATCATATGTGATTCTTGGGACACTCGTTAATTTAACTACTAACGAGATAAAACATGATGTGGTTGTAAAAAGTTAAAATGGAGTGTAAAAAATTACGACGTGTCAGACAACCGTTTCTCCTAAAAAGTATTGTACATGTTAGGTACAGATAACGGTTTTTGAAGTTAGAACCGTTGTCTTATTCATACAACGGTTGTTTCATAATTAACGTTGTCTGAAGTCTATTTCTACAACGTTGTCTTTAAAAAGTGTTGTCCATAGTTCATTTAGACAGTGGTTTTATTACTATAAAAATGCTTGTCTGAACTTTAACACATTAATTGTGCACGCAATTACTTTGATAACACATAAATTTGATAACATCTTTGTCGGGATATATATCTTTGTCCGAAGACAACATTTCATTGAATTCATTATCCAGATCTTTGTTTGAGCTCTCGTCTTCCATGACCCTTCTATCTATCATTGAAAAGTTTCACCCTTCTATCTCATCTCTAATTAAACACTGCACCTCCTCATCTCCGATTTGAACTCATCATCTCCGATTTGAACTCATCATCTCCGATTTGAACTCATCGTGTCTGGAACTCATCATCTCCGATTTGAACACTCTACCTCATCTATTCTCTCTGGTTGAAGCTCATTCTTGCCGAGTTGAAGGTATTACAACACTCTACCTCTTCAATTTTATCAAATTTGAAATTAGGGTTCTTACTAATATTTGGGGATTTGGGGGTTCAAACTTAATTTGTTTTAATTTGCTTAATTAAGTTAGTACCTTGGAATTAGGTATTAAAGCACTCTATCTCTCCATGTGGGTTTTGATGTTCTGCTATGTGTGTATTTTTTTTGGTATTGGGGCTGTTATACAAGATAAATAACTAAATAGATTAAATTATTTTACAAGATGGACAGGTCTTGGTTGATGGCTGATAGAAGAACAAAGGAATTTGAAAGAGGAGTAGATGAATTATTGTTATTTGCATTTGAGAACGGCTGTGATGAAAATAAAATCAGTTGTCCATGTTTAAAATGTGCACATAGCAAGTCCTGGAGAGCTCAAACAGTGAGGTGCCATCTTTTTCAAAATGGTATAGATCAGACCTACACTCATTGGATATGGCATGGAGAGTTAAATACCGAAAGCAAGTCTCCTACAGAAGACACAGCTAGTTCAGAGTCGGTGGACCAAATCCCGATGAAACCAGAAAATGATGATATTGATGATGATATTTCTTTTGATTCCGCTGATGCATTTAACCATGTTCAATCAGAACATGAACCACTTTATCCGGGGTGTGAGGGATTTACGAAGATGAAGGCTTTGGTAAAGTTATATAACTTGAAAGAAAAACACCAAGTATCAGATGGTTGCTTCTCTGAACTTCTATTGTTGGTTGGTTCTATGCTCCCGGAAGGCAACACCTTCCCTTCTTCATTTAGTGAAGCAAAAAAAAGCTTGTGCGCTTTAGGAATGGAGTATGAAAAAATTCACGTATGCTCCAAATGATTGTGTATTGTATCGTGGAGAAAAGGATGAAGATGAGACACGTTGTCGTGTTTGTCAAGCCTCTAGATGGAAGTTGAACAAAAAAGGAGAAGAATTAGAAGGGGTTCCAGCAAAAGTTTTATGGTATTTTCCGTTGATACCACGTTTGAGGACTTTATTCAGTTCTGCACAAACAGCCAAGGATTTGACATGGCATGACACGGAGAGAATAAATGATGGTAATTGAGACATCCAGTGGATTCAAAGACATGGAAGGAAGTCGACAGTAAGTGGCCAGAGTTTTCTTCAGATTCTAGAAACCTCTGCTTAGCTTTATCTTCAGATGGGTTCAATCCCTTTTACAGCACAAATATTGATTATTCATGTTGGCCAGTTTTAATGTCAATCTACAATCTCCCACCATGGCTTTGTATGAAGACGAAGTATATTATGCTATGTTTATTGATATCCGGACCAAAGGAACCTGGCAATGATATTGATGTGTTCCTTCAGCCGCTCATTGAAGATTTACAAAATCTATGGACTGGAAAACAAGTTTATGACGCATACAAGAGGGAGTATTTCTTGCTGCGAGGCATTTTATTATGGACAATTAGTGACAATCCAGCCTATGGTAACTTGTCAGGGAACATTGTAAAAGGGTATAATGCGTGTCCTGTTTGCGTTGATGGAACAAAAGCAACGAGGCTTGCTAATTACCGTAAGTGCGTGGTCATGAGGCATCGGAGGTGGTTGCCCCGTGCACATCCATATCGAAGGAAGAAAGAAGATTTTGATAACACAGTGGAAAAGGGAACTGCCCCAATTCCATTAACCGGGGAGGAGGTGCTTGAGAGAACAAAACATTTAAAGGGTCATGTCTTTGGTAAGACACAACGCCAACCTCGATTCCAAAAAGGTGATGTTCGACCTATTTTTAAGAAGGTTTCTATATTTTTTGAACTTGAGTATTGGAAGTTTTTGCCGGTTAGACATGTTCTCGATGTTATGCACATTGAGAAAAATATTTGCGAAGCTTTACTTGGTACTATGCTTAATATACCCAAGAAGACAAAAGACAAGGAATCTGTCCGGCTAGACATGGCTGAAATGGGAATAAGAACGGAGCTAAGGCCAAAAACTCCCGGGAAAAAGGAGAAGTTACCATTGGCATCTTTGAATTTAACTCATTCGGAAAAAAAAGTAGTTTGCTCATCATTTCTAGGCATGAAGTTGCCTGATGGCTTCTGTTCAAATATTAGAAGTTTAGTTTCAATGGAAACTCTTCGACTTACTGGAATGAAATCTCACGACTGCCATATGATCTTGCATCACTTGCTCCCAATTGCGATACGGTCGTCACTGCAAAAACAGGTCAGAAACACTGTCATTAGATTCTGTCTTTTTTTTAAGGCAATTTGTAGTAAAGTTATTGAGGTTGATAAGTTGGAGAAAATGCAATCCCAGCTGGTGGAAACTTTGTGCCAACTTGAAAAATACTTCCCCCCTTCCTTGTTTGATATTATGTTTCATCTCTCGGTCCATCTTGTACGAGAAGTAGAGCTTTGTGGACCAATTTTTCTTAGATGGATGTATCCTTTTGAGAGATATATGAAGACATTTAAAGGATATATAAGGAATCAGGCTCGTGCAGAAGGTTGCATTGCTGAGGCCTATGTTGCAGAAGAAGCTGTTGAGTGTTTGGTGAACCATGAGGAAGCGACAGTTGGGTTGCCAAAAAATGGTAGGCATAGGAAGGATGCCTTTTGTAGGCCATTATCTGGTGCATCAGTTATAACTCCGAGCGACAATGATTTGCATTTAGCCCATTTATGTGTTTTACAAAATACGGCTGCGGTTGGGCCATATTTTAAGTAAGTCATTTCTTAATTTTCTTCTTAATCCTGATATTATACATCATTATGTTATCATTTACATAGTCTCTTTTAATTGTATGCAGTGAACACATGTCATTTTTGATGACTAAATATCCGGCAAATGAAAATAATGAAATGTGGCTAAAGAATAAGCAAAATGAGACATTCCCAGAATGGTTTAGAGCAAAGGTATTATGTGCACTTTATAACATTTTTGTGCATTTTTAAAACTGTCACATAAGTCATTTTATAACTTTTATGCTATCTTTGGCAGATTGCTTCAGATTTGCTTGACGAAAAGGAGATATCACAAGAAATAAGATGGCTCGCAGATGGGCCCAATAAGGATGTCCCTACATACAATGGTTACAAAATGGATGGGATTACCTTTAGCACCAAAGCTCGTGATGATACACGTAATGTTCAATGCAGTGGCGTGTGTGTTCAAGCCGATACCATGGTTGTGCAGGTTAAGGATCAAATTGTTGAGCATGCCTCACCTACATTTTATGGAGTGATAATAGGTATATGGGAGTTAGACTACAACAACTTTAGGATCCCTATTTTTCGTTGTAATTGGATTGATATGAATAGAGGGACTAAGGTAGATGACTTGGGTTATACTTTGGTTAATTTGAATAAGTTGGGGTTTTTTAATTATCCATTTGTGCTAGCGAAACACGTTAAGCAAGTATGTTACATAGATGATCCTCTTGATAAACTATGGTCCGTGGTGTTGAAATTACCCGAGAAAAACTATTATGAGGACAATGATGAAGAAAATGAGGGATCCGTGGAAGTAGAACTTGAGAATGAGTGCTTTGTGCCAAATTTCCCGGATGTTGATTTAGACGAGGAGGACACGACTAGCTACATGCGAGATGTAGATGAACTAATTCAACTTTCATGATGTAATTTAAATTGATTTTTAGTTTGGTGATGAACTAAACAAACTTTTAGGATGTAAGTTAGTTTCCTTGTTTTTTTCTCTGTTGGTTGGCTCTGTTTTTAGTCAGATTTGTTGGTGTGCCTCTGTTTTCAGGATGGTTTGCTCTGTTTTTCTGCTTTTTTTTTCTAATGGTGGCAAATCAGACAAGCGTTTTTGTCAAAAGAGGCTTGTCTGATAACCATTCACATAACGCTAAACAAAACAAAGCTTGTCTTTAAAGTCCAATAACAACACTTTTACTAAACAAACTGTTGTCTGTTTCTTAAAAGTCATTTAGTCAGACAACATTTTATTTGTTAAAGGCTTGTCTGTAAGGCCATGTTACGATGCTAACAAAAACACTTGTATGTTAGCTTTCCAGTCACACAACACTACATAAAACCCTTGTTTGAAATCCTTGTAAACAACACAACAAATAAAACCGTTGTCTGATTAATACAACGGTTTCTGGAACTATTGTCTGAGGTTTCTTCACACATCAGCTCTTAAAACAGTTGTCTAACATGCATCATTACACAATACCACAGTTAAGAAAACGTTGTCTAATTGAATTTACTAGACAACATTTTTTTAACCGTTGTAGGTCGTAGGTGTTAGACAATAGTTTTTCGAGGACGAAAAGAAAGTGTTGTGTCTTAATTCCAAACAACGCTTTTTTCACCGTGCGTTGTCTGATCAGTGTTGTCTAATGGTGTTTTTCTTGTAGTGGATACGCAACATCAACAACAGAAATGTGTCCCTGGCTACTCCTGCATAAATATATAACTAACGATAGCAGATTCTGAACACAAATCCTTATTCTGGGCTTTTTGTAACTGTGCTTACTGGCCTGCAGGGACTCATTTGTGATGTCGATGTTGCGTATTCACAGGGTGCAATCCGTCTGCAGTGCAGTTCTACATGCTACCAGATAATTTCATTTTCGAGAACTTACCGTTGTTCAAATGCTGCTTCTGGACACATAATTGAACGAATAATGAGGAGCTCCTCCATGCCTCCCTGGAGCTGTAGATATTGGGCTTGTTAAACAATGTTGGTTTGAATTACTCATCACTGAGAAAATGTTATTGCTGTCAACTAAACAATGAAAGAGATAAGTATATATAGGGTGTTGCACTAGGAGGCGAGCAATTTATAGATGTTCATGATAAACCTCTCTGATAGCAATATGAGCTGTAATTTGTGATTTTTGTTGTTTATATGAGTTTAAAAAGATAATAAGGGATAAGAGATTTCACAATTATTGAATAAAACAGCTGTGTTCATGGAATTTATAGCTAGAGACAATCTTTTGCATATTTTTTTCACATATATAATCTTTCCACTCATTCAATGATAGAAGAGATATATATGTACTGAATTCTTAATAAAGAATTTATGAATTTTTATAGAATATAACAGATTTTGATTCTATGCAAACTCTGGCCATGTATTTGGTTGAGATTTTAATTGATATTTATTAATATATGGATTTTAATTGATTGTATTTGATTTTGATTTTATGTGGGTTCTTGGTAAATTTCCATAGAGTTGATATAATTTTTTTACGATTTAAGCACAATCCTTCAAAATCTCATTGATTTTGGTGTGATTTCAAAAAACATAAAATACACTAACCAATCCCACAAAATCCCTAATTTTATTTAATCCAAAAAAATCCATCAGCCTTCAGATTTTAATAGATTTTAAACAATCTCAATTGAATATCATAGGATTTTTAAGCATAATTTGAAATCCTAATTGAATACCACCAGTAGCATAATTTAAAATCTCAATTGAATATTCCAAGATTTTAATAGATTTTAAATAATCTCAATTGAATACACTCGGATTTCATGAATGAAAAAAATCTTTTAAAATCCCAATCGAATACACCCCCTTAAAGTATAATATTCGTCCTAAATTATTCAAGTATACTCTACAAAAATCTCGTAGATTATGTTCGGGAAAAAAAATAACAATGAAGAAAATCATATATTTGATATCCACCAAAAGAATTCAAGTATACAGTATACTCTATCAAAATCTCGTAGATTATACTCCACAAAGGAAAAATAATTATGGAGAGGTAACAATCCCAAATTCTCAAGTATGTAATTATTATTTAATAACTTTATTTTTTAATTGTCAAAAAATTACTATTTATGAATAGGCGTGATTAATATTTATATTAACATAATTAATCTTTGATTAAAGTTACACTGACACAAGAAATATTTAATAACTTAATTATATATTTTAAGTACCGTGACGAGGAAATAACAATTGCGCGCGATATAATAATATTTTTATTGATGAGGTCACGAGATACACAATTATATATATATATATATAGGCAAGTGATCACATAGAAACCAAAGTTATTCTAGAAATTAGAAACCATTCCTTCTATCACCGTTTATAACTACAGAAATCACAAGTTTATATGTTGTAATCACTATTTTATGCAGTAATATCATCAATTTTATTTTTAATAATTAAGATAATTTCCTTATGATTGTTATTAGTGGTTGATTATTGATGATCAATTATAGTTGTAGGAGCTCCATGATGGTAGCAAATGCGGTGTGTGGTGGTGGTGTGTGGTGGTAGATAGTCATTAGTAGTTACAAGTTATGATGACAAGGAGCGATAGGCAAATCATGGTTATAGTAGTGGAAGAGGTTGATAATGATGCAAGTAGTTTCATCAATGTAGTATGAGTGAAGATAATGATGATATACATTATATATATGTCTATTTATTTATATATCTATATTTTTCACATTTCTTATATATAACATAGTGATATATGATATCCAAATTAGTGATTTATGCAGATAAAAACAATGGTGAAAAATTGATCAGCGACTAGTTTCTAGTTTGTAGGCTAATTATTTTGTAGTGGAGTAAGCCCATATATATATATATATATATATATATATATATATATATATATATATATATATATATATATATATATATATATATATATATGAAGGGTAGCTAACTGGATCATTCATGTACATTTGATATTACAATAGTCAAATACATGTGTTGCGTGCGTAGAGCATTAGAAAAATAATTATTTATAATATGATAATAAAATTTATAAAAAATAATTTTGAAAAACTAAAATAATTTTAAATTATTAATTATTAAAATATAATATATTAAAATTCAACACCTTAAGGGAGACATGATGAGTTTGGTTTGTCAACATGGCGTTTTCACGAGCCTCCTCGTCTAATTGCATAGGTTGTGAGAGTTCTTGAACAACCTCCCCCAAACCCAAAATTTGGTACTATTTTAAATAGAAATGCCAAGCCGTGTCACGGAGGA